>NC_141023.1:12625000-12655000 GCF_052040795.2 Danio rerio
CCGTCTCCATGGCAACGAAGGAACAGTCCATCATGGCCGCGCGTCAGAGTTCAGACTGACATCATCGCGCTTCCTTCCTGTTTCTAGGGACTGCAGCCGGAGGAGGTTTTCTCGGTTTCTGTGAGCTCAGTAAAATCAGCCACTGCAGGTCAAAAAAGCGCGTCCGTTCGCCTTTTACACTCTTCAGCTGCAGCTTCTCCTCACACCCAAACACAGCGACAGATCCGCAGGTTTACGATAGCCCGGTTACCATGGCAACATAACAGGTAAACACAGCGGAAGATAAGAGCGTGAGCTGAGCAAACCAACACAATCACGCACGCACGGATTTGTTTTGGTGAATTGTGTGTAAGCTGCATTCCAAATGTTCCTTTTGTTTATACTTTACAAACTGTATTTTCTGTTGCCCAAGAGTAGACCTAACCCTAACCCCTATCCCAAAACTGCAGTTTTAGCATTACTTTCCTCAAAAAAAGATGTATACGTCTTTAGATAAATGAGGACACCTGCAATGTTCTCAGAATTCACTATGTCCTTGTTATACCTGTGTGATACCCATGTCGTTGTACACATTCGTGTATTGATGTTTCACACATATACACATTTAAACACATGAAATGTTTTTGTGAATTGTGGGGACATTACACAGGTTTCCATTGTTTTAATACTGTACAAACTGTATTTTCTATTGCCCTATGCCCACCCCTACCCCTAGACCCTCACAGGACACTGTGACAGTTTTACTTTCTGAAAAAATATGCTGAATAAGTTTGCAGTTCATTCAACTGTGGTGACCCTGATGAATAAAGGGACTAAGCCAAAGGGAAATAAATGAATGAATGAAGTAGTAAGTTTGTGTTCATTTTTAAGTAAAATGATTAAAAACAGGATGATATGCTAACTAGAGCTAATTACTTATTTTGCAAATTTGAAAAAAAAAATCATCCACTAAACAGAAAAAATTAATTGACTCAATAGCAGTCACTGTTGCTTCAGTTGATGTTACAAGATTATCTTTATTAATAAAACACAATAATCAACATTGCATAAATAAACAAAATTATGTTAGCTGAACAAATTGTTCCTCAGAAAAACTAAAAAACAGAAGTTCTTACTGTTGAACCAACACAATTCCCTCATGTTTTCCCTACACAAGACGTTAAGTTAACCTAATGGTTTACACATTTAAGTGGACTGAACATAAAACAAATAAATTCACTGAAAAAAATACAACAATTGTGTTGTTTCAGCACAAATGTTACAATTCATGCTAAAAATCTTCGGGTTATACTACATGGTATGCTTTCGTTTAAATCACATATTAGTAATATTTCACGTTCTGCCTTTTTTCATTTGAGTAACATTGCAAGACTTCGCCCTTCACTATCCCAACAAAGTACTGAAGTGCTTGTACATGCTCTGTTTACATCAAGGATTGATTATTGCAATTCCCTCCTATCTGGTATCCCTCTTAACCAACTTCACAGACTATAGTTAATCCAGAACTAGTCAAGACCACAATACCATGAATACCATACAGTAGGTGAATCCTTGGAACATTTGATTACAGCTATTTATTCTATTTGCTCTGATATGTGTAAGTTACTTTGTGTGTGGTTGATCAGTACAATAAAACAAGGAGTTACCATTTCCTTGGCAGTATGAGAGCAATGTGTGACGTCAGACCTTGGAGGATACTCTTAAATCCTAAAATCCTATTTCTTTTTTTTTTCTTCAGTTTTATACACACTTGTATTCTGTTAGTTAGACATAAACAGTACAGTAACCGTTGTTAGTGAATGACTGGGCTAAGACTGTGAGGTGGACATGAGGGATATTTTAGTGTTTTTTTGCCATAGTGACGTAACATCTAAACGTTTTGACTTGCAGTGCTTACACAATGCTAAAGGGTCGAAGCATTTTGGGGGCACTGACTGTTTAAATGAGAAGGAAATTTAGTTTTGACACATGAGTGAACTGTTTTGGGAAAGGTTTGAGCTTTTGCAAGTGAGCTTTAGTGTTGTGCTAAACTGTAACACTGATTTGCCAAATGATCTTAGAATTTTGAGAAAGTCATTTCTGTTTCAAGAAATGAGCCAAACCAATGGAGAAAACCTGTAAATGATGCATTATTGATGATTATGTGAATTATATCACATTTAAAAATCCCTCAAAAGTTTCTCTGGATTTTATATTCATGCAGAAATTGCTCTCAATCACAACATTTTTAGTTTAAAATGTAAAGAAATGTCATCAATGTTTGACAGTATAAAACAAAAAATGACTCAAACATTTACATATAATTCATAAATCCAGTGGAATTGAAAAAATTCTCTCTTGATTTTTCCCATAGCTGTGCGTATTCATTTATCATGATTATTCTTTCATTTTCCTTCGGCTTAGTCCCTTATTTGTCAGTGGTCGCCACTGCGGAATTAACCGCCAACTATTCCGGCATAAGTTTTAAACAGAGAATGCCCTTCCAGATGCAACCCAGTACAGGGAAACACCCATACACACTCACATTCACACACTACAGACATTTTACTTCACCCAATTACCCCACAGCACATGTCTTCGGACTGTGGGGGAAACCAGAGCACCCAGAGGAAACCCTCGCCAACACCGGGAGAACATGCAAACAGAAATACTAACTGAACCAGCTGGACTCGAACCAGCGACTTTCTTGCTTTGAAACAACAGTGCTAACCACCGAGCCACCCTATCATGATAACATGAATAAAAATAACGTGCAAGCGGATGTTCTTGTATACGGTGCATTTCTCATTGAGCATCTGGTGCTGATAGCTTTCTGTTCACAAGCGTTGTGTAAATTTCCTCCTGATAAATCCCTCCACACACACACACACACACACACACACACACACACACACACACACACATTTGATTCATTTTATTTGGAATGACTAATACTATTAAAACAACACAGCATCCAAATAATCGTAAGGAGCCCATAATGTTTCACAATAAAAGCAGCATGCAACCATTGATGATCTTTTGCGTGGCACTAGACACTCAATCCATTCTACGTGCAGTATTAAGTAAATGGATTAAGGATAGAGATGGCATCGTCTTCTCCACACATGAAGACTGCCTATTATTGCAGATACAGAACAATACTTTGCAATTTGTTTAGAGTTTTTTTTACTGAGTCCGGCAATTTGTAGTCCTCTCACACATAGTTTATGAACATGCCCAAGGCTACCGTAAATTAAAACCACCAATTTTGTGTTGTAGCCACACACTTTCAGAGCATTCACTAATGGTTGATATTTCAGCATTTTTTCTGAATAGCACAGATCCATGTATGAGTCAAAACAACAGCCTACTTTCATAATCAGAATGTTTTTCAGTACTTCATTCACAACAACAATATCAGGAGTGTTTGGAAAATCTCTAATGACAGCACTCAGAACATGTGCATTACTGCTCAGTGATGGAAACCAGTTCATTCGTACAGTCTTGTTAGTGTATAGTACACTGTGCACACTGACTCTGTCCACCTCTTTAGCTGTGATGTTCACAATGCGATCGTGACGTGTGATGTACATGCCTCTGAACGCGGGGCAGACGTTCATTATGTGCGCTGTTGATTCCACCGTTCTATCGCTATGTAATAAGCAGAAGGGCTCGTGGTGTTTCGGGTACCACACGGACAGATTAAACTTTGTAGGAAGTGTTTGTAAACGAGCTCTAATGACAAACTTAAGAATAGTGTGGTCAATAGCGGGGTTATGTAGCGCAGTGTGTGACACACACACACACACACACACACACACACACACTCATAACAAACTGAACAGGTTCAGGAAAGAGCCAACAATCAACTCATCTTCTGCGCCACTTTAATAAACATTCATTCCAGTAACTCAAACAAAGAGAAGCGGAGCATTTCCAAAAAGAGACAGTGGCCTAATGGGGGAAAATGGAAATCCGCAACACCAGGGAGCATTTAACTGGATTTCAGCTTGAGTGACTTTTAAAAATGTAATACTAAAAACAAAACCATACTGTATATAATGTCAATAAATGAAACAAAAACCACTCTTACCGACTGTCAAACAATATTGCGTATTAAAATAAATCTCCTCTGGGTATACCTATAAAACCGACGCTAAAATAAAACAGCAGCCTGTCCTAAATAAACGGAGAGAAGGAAATACAGCTGGCTTTGCGTGCAGATTTTGGTTTTATTATTGCTGAAGTATCAATTGTGTTAAAGGAAGTCGGAAAGTAGGTTAACAAAACTTTCAACACTTGATGTGCGGAGCCGGTGTTCCTGCAGCACATCTCCACTTAAATACAGTGTAAATCCGCACTGTTGTGCACTGTAATTAAACTATCTGTTTATACACTTCAGGCCAAGTCAAGTAACTCACCAGCGAATAGCAGTAAATGTACAGTAGCGTATTGAGAAGCACAGCTGACCTCTGTTGGACACAAGCAGACACTACAGCAGACACTTATTTCTGTGTGAAAAAAACACATTTTTTTACAGCCACATCTTTATTAAAAGGGATCTATTATTTATTTATTTTTTTAAACAGGAAAAGATAAAAAATAATTAAGCCTGACTCAGCATGAAAGCTGTTTTTCAGCAGGTTCCTGCTCTGCAGAACATAAAAATAGGCAGACATCTCATCCATCAACACAGTACAAACAATTACCAAACATATAAAATAGAGAAAAGCAGGCTACTGTCTCAGTGGCTACATCGATAGTTGACCATCAGATGATGAGCATGTGATTGTTTAAAAAGTCTCAGTGTTGGTATTGTTTTTGTGGGATCTGTTCTTCATACCTCGCTTAAATGATCTAAGATGATTTGGCAGATCCTGGATCTTTTAATCTTGATAACCGATCTCTCGCTAATTTGGTTCTTTAAACAAGTTCGCGAATCAGATTAAAATTTCTGGATGAACTGATCTGAGATCGCTGCGTGTGTTGTGAAGGACATCTATCGATCCTCGAAATCATGATCAGCAATGCAACGATTGGCTGACGGCATAGCAGCGTAATGACATCATCTGATTAATATTCAATTATCCATGTGAGCAAAAAGACATAAGTCACAGTAAACGGTTTGTTAAATATGATGCGCAAATTACTTTTCACATTTGTTGTGAGCTGCAGACTTTACACTTTCATGTGTCAAGAGTATTCATCATTTATTTCAATACATATCAATGTATTTAGTTCTACATTTATAGAATATTTTCTTGATTATAGTAGCCTAGGCCTACTCAAGTTTTTTTAATCTGCGCAAGGAATAACTATAAATAAATTTTGCATCAAAAAAGCATTTTTATGTTGATAAAGATGTCTGCAACTTTTGTGAAGCACCAAATCACTGACATATTAACTGTCAAAACATGTTTATGACTGCATAAATGTATTATTGCTTTTTAAAAAAGTCACATATTGTTTCTATTATCATACAGAAATTGTACTAAAGCGATCTAAAAAGTTTATATCAATAAGTTTTCTCTTTGCACCACCAGGTGGCAGTCTTTGTACTATCATTTCGGGGGTGTAGATTGCATAAGTTTTATTAATATTTTTTTTTAACTTTATTGATATATATAGTTAAAAATATTTACTATTTTCCCAAGTGTATATAACTACTACTGTAAGAAAATATCACAATTCGGCACATACTTTCAGTATTATCGTTGCTTGAACTGACCCGATCTAATCCTGTTTATTTGAATTGAACCTGCCCCCTGCTTTGATCTACCAGAACTGTTGCTGTGACAACAACTCTCGGATCAGTTTTGAAGAATGAAACGATCCTGGATCATGTCAAATCGTCAATATCCAAACCCAGCTGAGTAATCTATGTACAAAGAACGGAACCCTGGCTTTTGTGAATAGATTAAAGAAAGATCTCTGTCCATAAAGCCGGTAATGGCAAACATCCATTTGTTACAGATCTGGAGGAACGATCAGTCCTTTTGTTAAGTTTTGGTACCAAAGCACAAAGGGGTGCTGAGGTAGCGCTATTTAAAATTTGATAGTACAGTATAACCGCTGTGTTCATAACGTAGTTTTAAAATGTTAAAGCCTTATAAAGTAATAGAGCAAAACAGTGATGTGTCTATCCAGAAAGTCTGTTGTGGATCTTATAGGCCCTATTGTTCAGTCTAGCTATTGGCTCTAAGATATCATTTGTTGTGAATTATGCCCTTTTATACAAGATATAAATGATGTCTCTAGAGTGTGCATGTGCAGCTCAAAATACCACACAAATAATGTTTTATAGCTCTTTGAAGCTGCTCCTTTTACCCGTTGATGCTAATTGTGTCATTTTGGTGACTGTCACTTTAATTCAAATGAGAGTGTGCTCTTTTCAAAAAAGGCGGAGCTACAAATGCCTGTGTGTCAGCATAGTGGATGCATACATCTCTGCAATGACTCAAATCACTTATTAATAAAGTCATCTGGAATGGCAAAGAAAGCGTTCTTGCAGGACTCCAAGAGTTCATCAAGATTCATCTTCAATGCCTTCCTCTTACCCCAGACATGCTTAATAATATTTATGTCTGGCGACTGGGCTGGCCAATCCTGGAGCACCTTGACCTTCGTAGCCTTCAGGAACTTTTATGTGGTGGCTGAAGTATGAGAAGGAGCGCTATCCTGCTAAAGAATTTGTCCTCTTCTCTTGGGGGTGGGGGTGGGGGGGGGGGGGGGGTTTAAACACAACTAATTTCGTCTTAAACGAGCATAACAAGTTAGGAAAGCAATCGAATGCTTTCATTATAACGTTAGATGTGTGCATTTTTAGTGACACCTGTTATTTAATGTAATCAAATGAAAAATCCAAATAAGAGTCATTAATCAGAATGTGTGAGTTACACAGTAAAGAAAAAAATTATGAAATCTGATAACTTGATTTTATTTATAATAGCTATTAATTTTAATAAGCTAATGTATTTGCTGCTAATATATACTATTTATTTTTTTTTTTAAAAATAATAAAACACATTACTGACCATTTAACTGTTTATTTGCAATGAATTAGCTCCAAATGAACATATTTAGTAATTTGGGAATTTAAAAAAAAAGGGGGGGGGGGTGCCTCATTATGGTGAGCATATCCCTTATTTACACAGCCTAATGTTGCCAGGTATGATGATGATACATTATTTGTCACTCATTTTCCAGAAAGCCTCTCACAGATTTAACTTCATGTGGGTTTTACATACACAATCAATGTTTTACATATAAACTCATTCTCCAGCATCTACTTACAATAGTCGCTCAACACATTCCTCAGCAGGACACCCTTTCTACACACACCAGCAGTTGTCACCTTTCTTCTCAAAATACACCACTAGTTGTCGCCCTTTTTCCTTAAAAATACATGTCTAACTATCTCTGTATGGTTATCCGGAACGATGTGTTCACTGCACATTTTAGAGAACACAAAATCTTCTTCAACGCTTTGTTTTCTGGTCCAGGGTCACACACCTAAATGCTTAAAAATAGCCTTATTTATGAATTATGAACATAAATAAATTCTATTATGCAGTGTTGTTTATTATGCATCAATAGCCACCCTACAAACCCATGTATATATTTATACAATAATTTAGGTTATGGAATAAATGAACTCTCTATTGTAACAATTATGTATTTTATCTGAGCAAACAAATAAGCATAAGATGCTGTGTGTTACAGCGAGGGATGAAATAAAACAATAAATTAAAGCCAAACATTGTACCTTCTAAATAAAGCGGTCAATTTAATATAAAACCTGATGAACATAAAGGGAATTTCCGGTCAAATAAAAACAACTAAACGCAACTGTGAATATGGCTAAAAATATGCCATGCTTATTTAAATGGATAGTTAAATATGACGTTGTGACGTTAAATAGAGCATTCACATCTTCTGCACTGGAAGGCAATGAAACAGGAAAATAATGAGCTTTAGATGTTTTCATGAAGGCAAAATCACCATCAGTCGCTCTTCTTTTCCTGGATCAGCCTGCTGGCGTTGTGAGCAAATGTTTCAGCCACCAGCAGTGGAAAAACTAATGACGCATCAGCATAGACCTGCACAGAAACACAACATTATCCAGACCATCAGACGCATTGAACTGCATATAATCAGATTTATATTATTTACTTATTAAAATAGAGAAGATGATTCTCCCAAGATTCTAAATAGACAACTAAACAAAATAAAAAACAGTAATGTACCAGACGTTCTGTCAAAACTGGAATTGCTGTAATCCACTGAATTTAAAAAGTATATTATTATTATTATTGTTTGATTGAATATTGGCTTCAAATTAATGATCCAGTAACTCACTCATAAAGACTTTGTGTTTCATTACAGCATGAATTAATATTTTTATACTATTATTCTTAAAACAATTAATCAGTGACCCAAAAAAGGTTTATAATGTTGCTTCTGCCTTAATATTTATGCAAATACATGTTCTTTAAACACAGTTTTGATGTACATTTCAACAAAAAGTGTTTACAAATAATTTTGCGTAATTATTATCTAAGAAAATACATTAATTTGTATTACTGGAAGACAAATCTTTAGGGCTCTATTTTGACGGTCCATGTGCAAAGTGCAAAGCGCAGAGCGCAAACACATTCAGGGCATGTCGGAATCCACTTTTGCTAATATAAGGACGGAAAAATCCACTTTGTGCCGTGGCGCATGGTCTAAAAGGGTTGAGCTTATTTTCTTAATGAGTTATAGGTGTGTTTTGAGAGTAAACCAATCAGAGTCTCATCTCCCATTCTCTTTAAGAGCCAGCTGCGTTGCGCCATGGTGCATTTGCTATTAACATGGCGGACTTTGTAAGTGGAAAAACTGAGCACTTCACTAGCAAGAAAACAGTTAGAGCGAGAATGAGAGATAAGGCATCTCATAATCTACTTTCACTTTCACTCTCGTGGATAGGGAAACGCGTTGTAACGCACAGACATCAATTAGCCTATAAATAACTAATTTTGTTTGTTAATCGCAAAGATTTGTTTTAAAACCGATTCTAAATTCAGTTTTAATTTCCAGCAAACGAATAAATGAACAACAATAACGAAGTGTGCTCAAAATACTGCCTGGTGGAGAAATCTAAGCTTGTTTTTAATAAAACAAATAGAAGTATGGATATAATAAATAATACTGCTAATAATAATAACATTATACAAAAGCAAATTGTTATGAATGAACTGAAAAAGCCTCCCGAGATGAAGAAGACATGAAGGCAGTGGTTTTTCATATTTATGTAGGCTAGAAAATAATATGTTTTGTAACATTTTAATCCTTTATATTCATATAATCTATATCCTTATTATATCCTAGATATATCCATAATATTTTAATTCTTTTTCATCTTGTATTAAGCAGTGTGTAAGCGAGGCGCATAACTAACGCACTCTGCTCTGGACTTTAGATTGGCTTTGTTATGGTCTATTGTAAAATTTATTATAGTTTATTAAAATAGCAACGCGCCAGCAATGCGCTTCAGAACGCCTCCCTTTTAGATCAGAACGCCTATGGGCGCACATATGAACGCAAATGTATTTGCTATTTAAACAGAGTTTAAATTTACCACTTAGCATGCATCCTAAAATCTTTATTTGAATTTTTTTTTATTTTAATACCTAAAAAAGGCCAACATAATATAGTTTTCATGAATAAGCCGGCAGAGAAAAATTATTTATTTAAAATTATTTATTTAGAATAATGTGTATTGTAAATACGGGCCCTGACCTTTACGGGTGAGGCGTCCATGCGGATCTTTCCCCAAGAAATGGCTTCATCTGGTCGAGCTCCAGAATCCGAGCCATCAAACTCCTGCCCAGTGTTAACAAACACTGCGAAATCTGCCCCGTTCCTCTGCCAGACACAGGACACACAGGAAAAGAGCTCAGTTCATGTGTCAAATCACAATTACAATTTATATTTCCATACACATTTTGGATTATCACATTAACACTGGAAGTACAGCAGTTACCACAGTGGTCGTTTTGACTGTTCTCATACAAGACGTCATACTGTCACATCATATTTAAATCCAAAGCTTCTATGAAGATATTAAAATTAAGCTTTAAATCTCTGTCTTGAAATTTTATAAAGAAATTACCCTAAAAATACAATCTGTTTTTAATAATGCAGCCTGTAAATGTGGACTCACTAAACCGCCTACCATTCATTTTCACAAGCAGGAGAGCAGGGGTTTTTCTTGGCACTGAAAATGTTGTTTTGAAAGACATGTCTGATGTGAAGGTATGTTTTTGCTATCAGAAAGTTATGTTTTTGTCAGAGCTATCGAGAAAGAGAGAGAGCTGCAACAATTCCATTGACTCCAATGAAGCATGGCAGCTCATGGAGCCTCTTACTCATTCCCAGAAGTTAGCACTTACAACTGAAGACAGCTGGTTTTGCACTTTCGAACGGTACAAAGTTTGTAAAAATAAGATTGCTCAAAATTAAACGTTTTACCGCTAACATTATTTTTTTTAACTCCTAAGCACCTGCTGAAACTATTTGGGTGTACATGAATGATGTGACATTTGGGACTTCCATTGTCGCGACTCTCTCTCTCACGATTGCTCTCTGGTGTGTTTCCTAAAACCATTGTTAGCAAACTAAGGTTGCAAGTTCCGTCATTACAAACATAGCTTGTTGATTTGCCGTTTCCCAAATCCATCGTTCCAACGAACATTCGCAAACTGCGTCGCGAACATGTATGGTCGCAACTACACCTCTGGAGCTGTAGTTAGAAACATAGTTCCTGGTTGTGTTCTATTCCCACTTTTTCCCCCTATGCGCACTATTCATTAAGAACATTCTCCATTTAAACTTGGAGTGATTAAAAATAAAAAAGCATTAAAGTCATCACTCTTAGGTGTGATTTGCTTTTTAAAGTATTCTTACAGTTTAGTTTTAGCGAACTTCATGTTTACAGCTCCCTTCGCAGTGCACTTTAAAAACATTGATGTCATTTTGAACACCGCCTCATGGCGAAAGCTATAGATCAGGGGTTCCCAAACTTTTTAGGCCGTGACCCCCAAAATGACAATGCCAGTGACTCGTGACCCCCAATATCCTCTGAGGTGGTTATAAATACAGAAACCTTGCATGCAATGGCACACACACACCAATGGACCCAAGTCTATTCTTCTTTTAATTTTTTTATGTATGAGAGCTGTAAATGGGCCACAAAGTTTAACCAGGTGTTATGAAATCTGCTGCATCTGACGCTATTGCTGTGTCTTTAATACAATGCAATTACCCCAGGGGTTGCAATCCAATAGAAGTAGTAACTATAAGCTACTATAGTAACTATATATGGTATAAACGACTATTTTTTTCTCTTCAGAAGGTTATGGATAAAATATGGTAATTCTTATGGTTTAATAAAAATAAATAGATTTTTGGAAACCACCAGGCGACCCCCCTTCATTGTCCCACGACCCCTCAGGGGGTCCCGACCCCCACTTTGAGAACCATTGCTATAGATGACCGAATTTACAGCGGTGTATATGAAATTTAGCAAGGATTTAAAGCGTATACCTTGTTTTATTGTTTTTAAAAAGGAAATTCAACAGTACATCAGAACTATTGCTTCCTCTAAAAATCTTAAAGCCATTAGAACAGTTAACATATTTTCCTTTTTTAATTTTCTTAACACATAAGTTAATATTATTTGTTTTTCTTTTTATTGTTGTTTTCTTTTCTCTTTTATGTGCTTATTTGATTCTTTGCTCCTCTGTAAAACTCATGTACACTCTTTGTAACAAATTTCTATGATTTTATTGTTACCCTGACATTAATAAAAAAAAAATTAAAAAAAAGACAAAAAAAAAGCTATAGATGACCTATTTTTTAAAAGCGGAGTTTATGTTACATCTCCAAAGCTTGTGAAAACAAAAAAACATAGCATACGTTAAAGCTTTTAATTTATAGTGGGTTGTTTATTAAGTATCAGTACTGTATATGACATGGGCCTGTTGGTTAGAACCTTTCTGCAGGGGTTTGCACATGATCAATTTATAAAAGTAGAATTTAAAAAAAAAATAAACAAACAATATCCTACTTAATAATAATCATCATCATCATCATCGTTAAAATTATTAATATTATTATCAAAGTAGGATTTCTTTCATTTCCTAATAAATAATAATTATTACATTTCATTTCTTAATAAATAGCCTCATTATTTATTTATTTATCTGATTTATTTATGATAGAATATATAGAATAGTGTTAGCTTTTTTAAGTGATTTTATGTTAATTTGGAATAGCATACGACATATTCTCAATAATATTTATAAGGGAAACACAGGCTCTATATGTGCCGTTTACATATATTTCAATTAATATGGAAAACGAGTGCATGTTTTTACCAAAACTGATATTGGATTTTTTTTTAAATCCGTGTTCATGTAAAACAATACAATTTACACAAAGAAATGATGGGGTTCTTCTCTAAAGAAGTTGTTACTCCACCCCGTTTTATGGGCATTTTACGTTATAACTAACGTGGTTCAATTGATGGATCAGCAACAGAGAAACTACATGTTTTGGGAAACACTCATCACTACATATTTCTCTCCCCAAACGATGCATCATACTATGATAGTTCAGGCGCCAATTATGTCGCTGTTTGGGAAGCGCACCCCTGGTTATTGTTAGCAGGAAGTTGGTAGGCTACTGAGGCACACATATTCAAAGTCATCAGGAAAAGTAGCAGAACTGCATGCAGTCATTTTGACCACCATGGAAATTAAAGGTGAAAATACTTAAAGCTTTGAGTTTTGTGCTTTGTATAAAATGAGAATGTAAGAAAAAAATATACACATATTTAGGACATGTCAGTGTATTGCAGATATGAGAGTTCTAAGTTATTAAATTACAAAATTTTGAAGGTCAAATAATGCCTTGGTAGTTTGTGTTAAAACAAATGCTTAAATGGAGATGACCAAGATGTATATTAATTTTTAAAACGCACATAAAAACTTAAACAAACGAGTACAATCTCATTCGATAAGAAAGTGCATAAGCTGCAATGCAAACACATTTACTGAATAAAATCCAGCATATGCATCAAACAAGTCATGAGATTTTGTTTTAACAGATCATGCGATGATAAAAATGAGTGCGATAGACGGCATTAATGGACAAACAAGTAGACTGAGCACATTGTAAATATATGAAATGTTGTTTTGTTTAAAATCCCTCAACCAAAGTTCGTCATCAAAGTGGTTTAGTACTTATTACCTCCAGAACTGTCTTGACCGTCTGCACTCCCAAAAAGCATCGCGCACATCCAAAACCCACCACACATTTGCGTTTCATCTTCTGAGGTGCAAGTTATTTAATAAATAAGAAAAATGCCAACAAGCTGCTTCTTCTACCACAGCAAATTACATTTGGTGTTTGGTTATCAGGAAGTCTTGATTGTGTTCTCTTTGGCTCATTGGAACGGAAACGCTGCATTATTTGCAAATGTTTAATGTTATATTCCAGTTTTGTGCAAATGTCTAATTCACATTTTTGGATAGCTAATGTGCTTGTTTGTGAGTTTACCATGAGATTAGCATTAGCGATGTGGTGCTTGACCAGTCCTCCTCCGAGAATAATCATCCCTGTGCTCTTGGCGAACACCGCCTTACTGTTCAGCCTACGAATATCTGAAATATGCGGAGAAATATTATCATGATGAAAATCCAGACTGCATTCACATCACATGCTGAGCGACTCCATCATACAGCAGTATAAGCAAAACAAGCTAAATCATTAGCCCTCCTTTTAATACTTCAACTATTTCCCAACTGCTGTTTAACAGAGGGAAGACTTTTAACACATTTATAATTGAATTCCAGTTAAAGTTTATAACAGTTTAGTATAAATCTTAAGCAGATGTGTAATAAGCAGGGTAATGTACATCCAGCTGGGGGTTATTGCAGAATAAAGGCCTTCAGTTTCTTATATATATCATTATAAGCTCCCTGTACATTAAAATCACACACACAAACACGCTATAATTTTTGCATAAATAAGAAAAAAACAACACCATTTATATTTTTACTCTGCAACAAAACACATGCATATGTTGAATACTCTTGAAAACTCATCTTACTGGACCAATGACAAGTATAGAATAACAATGGAATGATGGTGGATTAATTGCTGGCATTCTCACCCTCCACAATGTCCAGCACTAGTCCAGGGTTCTTGTAGGAGTGGAAGTAGATCATGTCGCCTAATGAGCCATCAGTGAGGGCGGGACTAAACACTGGGATGTCATTCTGGAAAAACGATCATCCAATAGTTATTGAGGAAGGACTGATGTGAATGTATTTGATTCATGCGTTACCTTGTAGGCCCAGTAGTAGACCGAGTCAGGGTTGTTGATTTCTTTGCCCAGTCTGTGGATCATTTTGGAGGGTGTCCAGTGTGTGCCCTGATGACAAGCGTTCGATATTTAGTATTGGACAGAAAAAGTAATTAATTTAATTCAATTTAAAATATGTTGCAAATAAAATACAAAATTTTACAAATTCAATATTAAAAATATTAATAAAAATAATTAAATGAATTGTTGAATACATCAAGTGAAAAATAATTAAATAAAATATTAACTTAATTTCTTTCTTAAAACTTTCCTAACCATTTTCTCCAGGTTTACAAATACTGAATCACACAAATAATATATACATTTATATAATAAATTATAAACTATTAAAATGTATTGAAAAACAATTACATTTAAACAATCCAACTGACAGAAATTAAATACATTTAAATGACTAAATTAATTAATTTGATTAATTTAGAAATTTAAATGTATTTAATTTTAGTCACAAAGATCAATTTAATTTTAAAAAAGCTATATTAGTAAAATGAAATTAGTAAAAATCAATTTAATAAAAATAGAATAATCTCACCTCTATTTTTTTTTACAACACCACACAATAAAGAATATGTATTTCTTCAAATATTTACATTAATAAGTCCAACAAATAAATAGTGCTTTAATAAAATATTAATATAATAATACAGTCATCTAACTTCTGTTTTTGTACCAACATTATTTGATCCAAAATAAAATATTTACCACACCCAATATATTTAATTATACAAACATATATTGACTGCCGCTCTACCAAATGGTTGACCATGTTTTTACCGTTTTAAATAATGACTGTTAAAGTAATTTAAAGAATTACTGTTTTCAATAATGGTTTATGCACACAGCATTGTTAGTTTACAAAAAATAAAAAAATTAAATCAAACATAATCCTGTTGCACTATTACTACACTTGATTTTGGTTTTACTGTAAATAAAAACAAAACAAAAACAACAAGAAAACTTGTTAAATGAGGACCTGAAATATTTTATGACATGGCGATTTAGTGTTTAAAAATTTTTTTTTGAATATTTTTTATAAATAAATTGGTCGTACACTTCATATTTTCAGATTTTTCATAGTAAATGTATTAATTCCAGTACTTTTACCATAAACTGACATCAGCCATTTGGTAAAGGCTGATATTTTAGAAATTATGGGATGTGTTGTGGAAAATTGCATTGAGTGTGTTAACTAGCGACATGCACTCCAAACGTTTTTTTCTTGGTGGGGTAGTTAAAGGATTAAATAAATGAAACTCCTCACCTCTGTTTTTTGCTCCAGCACCATTTGGTCCAGAATCGGCATCAGCCAGTCTTCAAATTTACAGTAATTTTCATTCGGCACCAGGAGATTACCTATTCTATGACACAAAGTATCATTATATACAATAATAATTGCACTAAAAACTTTACAATTGTTTAAAAATGAAGTTTATATATATATATATATATATATATATATATATATATATATATATAAATATATATATATATATATATATATATACATACCTATTAATTCCTTGCTGCCGCAGCTCTTTTCCTTTCAGACTGAACTCTCCAAGGAAAGTTGGAGCTAAACATTTAATAAGGTCTTCTTCAATCCCTCCTGCTGTGGTCACGATCACATCTACCTACAAAAAAACATCACAATATTACATAACAAAGACATTTAGGGCTCTATTTTGACGGTCCATGCGCAGAGTGCAAAACGCAGAGCGCAAAACGCAGGGTGCAAATGCTTTCAGGGCGTGTCAGAACGCATTTTTGCTAATATAAGGACGGGAAAATCCGTTTTGTGCCATGGCGCATAGTCTAAAAGGGTTGAGTTTATTTTCTTAATGAGTTATAGGTGTGTTTTGAGAATAAACCAATTAGAGTCTCATCTTCCATTCCCTTTAATAGTCAGCTGCGTGGCGCCAAGAGCGCATTCGCTATTTACAGGACGCAAAGTAAGTCTAAGTGGAAAAACTGAGCATTTCACAAGCAAACAGTTAACAGTTTTTTTTAACAGAAAACTGTTAAACAGAGCATCTACTGCGTGAGAATGAGAGATAATGGATCACTTTCACTTTCGCTCTAGGATAGGAAAACCTTTACGCACAGACATCAATTAGTCTATAAATAATTAATTTAGTTTGTTAAGCGCAAAGATTCGTTTCAAAACTATTTCTACATTCAGTTCTAATTTCCAGCAAACGAATAAATGAACAATAATAACAGCAAAATGTGCTCAAAAACCTGAGCTATATCCTAAAACACATGCTGTGCCCCATATGGTCTAAAACCTGCAGGTGGGCAAATCTAAGCTTGTTTTTAATAAAACAAATATAAATATGGATATAATAAATAATACTGCTAATAATAATAACATTATACAAAAGCAAATTGTTACGAATGAACTGAAAAAGCCTCCCGAGATGAAGAGACATAAAAGCAGTGATTTTTCATATTTATGTAGGCTAGAAAATAATATGTTTTATTTTAATCCTTTATATTCATATCCTATATCTATTCTTATTATATACTATATATATCCTTAATATTTAAATTTTTTCATATGTAAAGATATTTGCCTATTGCTCTCTTGTGCGTATTAAGCAGTGTGTAAGCGAGGCGCAACTCTGCGCCGGAGTTTAGACCGGGTTTGTTTTGGTCTAATGTAAAATCTATTATAGATTCTCAAAATAGCAACGCGCCAGCGGTCCGCCTCAGAACGCCTTCCTTTTTAGACCAGAACGCCTATGGGCGCACAAATGAGCGCTAATGCATTTGCTATTTAAACAGCGTAGTGTAACGCCTCAAAACAACTCTTGCGCCAAGCTGAAACTAGCAAACAAGTATTGCGCCACGCCTTGTGCCACATTGCGCCAGGTGTATGATAGGGCCCTTATTATTAGCACTCCTGAATTATTAGCCTCTCTGCATATTTCCCCCCCACTTTCTGTTTAACAGAGAGAATATTTTTTTCAACACATTGCTAAACATAATAGTTTTAATAACTCATTTCTAAAAACTGATTTATTAAAATTGCGTAAAAGTAATTTACTCCATTTTGGAATAAGACTGTAACATAAAAAAATGTGGAAAAAAGTGAAGCGCTATGAATACTTTCCGCATGCACGGTCTAGATTGCCAAAACAAACATTTATTTTGCATGTGATTAATGTTTTCCCAACATTAATAACATAAAAATAACAAAAGTAAATCCAAACATACTACTTACTATAAAAGAATGGTAAAAAGGTGTAGTAAAGCCCATTTATAATAGTCTTTTGTGTCCGACGCATGCACTATCAATGTTAAATATGTCTGTTTGCTTGTTTTCATCATGATTCCTGCCATACTACAAGTTCTAGTAAATACTGCCTGGTTATTTTCCACCCACCCAATATGCTTTTTTTTGTTAATATTCAAAATGTTGTTGTTTTTTGAAGTGCAAGCCATAGTTTGAAAGGAAGTGGTACCATCTTGTGCTGTGTGAGGTATCGGATGCTCTCTCGCACACCGGAGCTGATCAGGTTTGACGTGTAGCCCAGGAATATAGTGCATCCCAAAGCAGACTGACGAGAATCACTGTCCTCACACTCCTCCTGCACCGGCTCCAGCCTCTTCTCTATCTACACACACACACACACATCCGCACACACACACGCACACACACACACACACACACACACACACTACAGAGTTAGTACTGAGCTGGAAACACTAATGCAGTGTATTATTTATTCTTATACAACAGTTCTGTCTGGTTCTCAAATCTGATTGGCTGATAGCCGTGCGATATTCTGCAATATCAGAACTCCTACAGCCTCTTTACCCTTTGTGTATTACTCCGCCCACATACAGCCAGCAAAAAGCAGACACTACAGATCTAAAGTTTAAAAGATGCTTTTAACTGTTTTAACAGCTGTTTAACTGTCAGCTTATGATTTGAATCCAACGTGGAAGAAAGTAGTTCCTCATACAAAAGGGTTTTTGAGACTCTCCATGTTTGATTTTGTTTTTATGTACACAATTATGCCGTCAAACTGTTGTATAAACGCAATATCACACTCGTAGCAGTGCTATATGGCTGTATATCGGCACTGGTGGAGGCACTAAGGTACTCTGCCTGTGGCCTCGTGCCAACGCACGCCTCCCACCAGTGCCGATATACAGCCATATCGCACTGCTACTCGTGTGATATTGCTCATATATTTAATTGCTGACCATCTACTAATAGAACAAAACAATACCATGGTAATAATAGTAAACATTTATTATTTTACATTTGACGTTACAGTTCAGTACATAGTGGAGTCGCTCAAAGTTTAATATTATAGCGTAAATCAGTATAAACAGAGCGGGTGACTCCAAACACAGTAAGGAAAGTAATGGAAAAAAATTGACCTGGAAAAATTAGATCGATTAGATTAGATCGTTCTGGATGTCCATTTCGATTAAATGCCCAGCCCCAAGTACACACACACACACACACACACACACACACACACACACACACACACACACACACGATCAGTCTGTCACTCACCATCTTATTGATCTCCTGCACTGCCAGGCCGAAGCTGGAGGCCTGGAAGCCGGTAGTGATGAAGGACTGCAGCAGCGCTCTGTGGTTCAGGCCCTGGTTAAAGTCGTATCCTCTGATCTGAGGCAGATTGTCCGGCAGAGGCGTGCTCTCCTTCAGCACCGCGGCCCGGGCCACCGGCGGAGCCTGACCCGCCATGAGGAGCTCACCGATCCGCTGCACACACACACCGAAGTTAAGTTAATTCAGCGCATCCAGACTTTAGCATTCAATAAACAGTAAAGCATGATTTAAAAAGGCTAATAGAGATGAATAATCATGATGAGCAGAACAACGTACGCTATATTTGTAACTGACTCTGCGCTTTTAAAACTGCTAATCAACATGCTCATCTCTATCAAATGTTGTGACGTCACCATTTATGTGAGTAACCACCCACAAATAAGCAAATTCAATCAACATTTTAATCGCAAGTAAAAAATATATATAAAGTGACCAGTAAAAACATCTAATCTGAATGCATAATGCGAGTGATATAGGACATGTTAGAGCTGTAGTTGGCTAAACTGTTCATTTAAGAACAAAGTGACGACTTGTGACGTCATAGTATTGTTTACCATGCTCCTTTGTATATTCGGTCTAGTGACAACGGATATGTCAGACGACTGTTACATTACTCTGTATATACCTCCCCAAGATGCTTATTTTTCTGAGCCAATTTTTCTGATTGCATTCAATGGAAGAGAGCATGGCTATTACCTGAAAAATTTTAGCGTATCCAACAAAATAAGAGAGATACATTTTAAGATCTTGCATAATGTTTATTCTACAAATTCCCAAATTGCTAACTATTTTGATATATCTAATTTGTGTACTTTCTGCAATATACATGAAGAGACTATATTTCACTTATTCTATAGTTGCACTCACACTAAACATCTTAGGAATAACATTATGTTTTATTTTAAACTATTATGTTTATTATAAATCATTATGTTTTTTTATTTAAACATGATTTAAATTTGTATATAAAGATATATTTCTGTATTTCTCTGGTAATGATCATGCTCTCGATCTTATTGTACATTTTTATGTGTTACACTGTAAATATTTTATACACAAAAATAAAATACCTATATTTAATACCTTCCTTGTTGAAATTTCGTACATCGTTGAATCTCTTACGTTTATTAATAATAATAATAATAAGAATAATAAGTTTCTTAAAGCTTATGATAATCTTTTTTCTTAATGATTTGAGGCTTTGTATTTTTTTTCCTATTTCTCTCTTCTTTCTTATTTTTTTGTTATTGTATTTTTCTGAAATACAGACCAAAATTTATTTGGTCTGAAATGGCATGCAAGTAGGACTTTAAAACAAGATCAGCGCTGTTTACTAGACTGCGAGCAATGTTGATTAACGTTGTCATTTCCTGCTAATATGATTTATTTAGTTTATTTATGATTTATGAACTATTTTGATTTAGAAAATAATACTTTTCTGAAATTATATTAAGGTGAACGTCTGAATTGGAGAATATGTAGCCAACTTTCCCCCCCATCACCTCAGCATAACGTTAGCTTTAGCTCTGCACAGCTGCTATGAGGCGGCAAATAACGTCGATAAAACTACAAATGACTCCAGTATTCGCTTATTATGGTACTTATAAGGAAACTTACTCAAGTACTTATACTAAAACTAATACAATGGCATGGTTTTGTTTATATTTTACTGCAGTTTACGTGAGTACCAATGAATGATCAAGGGTTCTGTAACGCAAATACATATAGATATTCTATTCATTTTCTAAGTATAAGATTTGACTCACCACGGGGGTTATGGATGTAAATCCGGCTTTTTAGGTGTAGTTTCTCGTTGGTTTCACTCACATTTCACAGCGCTGCGCACTTGTTCAGGTTCATCCACATGTTCTAAACAACTACGGTAAGCGCGGCGGGACATTTGCAAACCGACTAAATGCGAAAAATGTTTTATTTATTTAAACAACAGCAAAAATACAATTTAAACACGACATTCAAAAAAAATGCAACTAATAACATAAAATAAACTAAACTATAAATTACATTAAATACATAAATAAAAAGAGAGCTTTAAAATAGATATCTTTACAATGATATTATGTTTTAACTTATTGACAGCAAGTTTACAAACCAATTAACTTCTGCTCCTTTGCCACTATAATTGTATTTTTACTTTTTTTTTTTGCTATTAATATATTGAAGCCAGTTTATATACAAATGAAAAATCTATAATAGCAACCTTTAAACAAGGTTTAGAGTTATTTAATCTGCATTTATGAACATAAAATTTACCAAATAATATCAAAGGATTCATTATAAATTCCACGGATAAATTGTTTCAAACAAAATAAAAAAATAGGATCTTTGGGGGTCAAATTACATCTAAAACCTGATTTTTTTTTGGACATACAATAATAGACCTTCCCAAAAAAAATGTGAGTGTTGACATTCATAAAAAAAGGTGAATCAAAGACTCTAGATAATTTAAACAGAATGAACAATTCCATCAGTCTGCGTAAATTTACTTAAGACTAAATGCGAAACACAATGCACTCAAATGGAGCTAATGACGTCACTGTGAGGGGTGGGGTTAGGTAAGCCCATTAAAAATCATTGGATGCAGCTCAGATTGCACTGCACCAGGTCTGCATCCAGACCCCTCTCCAAAAACCTGCCATGCGCATATGAATGTTCGGTTTGCTTCAGAGAGTTTTGCAGCTATTCTCTTTTTAATTATGAGATTTAAATACTGCATTCTAGTGGCATTTTAAGCACAAGTTTTAGTTGGCTTAGCTTGTCGGATGGTCATCATAACCACACTTTTTAATGTACCAAAGATATTTCCAAAAGATTTAGAATAAAGAAATATGAATTAAGTACTTATTTTTTTAAATACAAATTTAATACATCATTTATCGTTAGAAAAAAATAGGAATCTGTTAAAGTTTTATATTAAAAAGCGTAGCCTATTGTTGGTTATTAGGCAAATAACAAACTGGCCAGCACATTCAACTGTTCTGCAGTCACAATTTTAATTATTAAAAAAAAACTCAAACATAGAAATAATAGTACAGAGCCTCATGATTTTTCTATAGACTTTCTTTTAAAAAGTACATTAGAAAATTCATGTAACAATAAATTCATTTTTAATATAGGCCATTTTTGTTTGCACTGGCCAAAACTGTTCAGCTGAAATCACATCTAAGCAGATTTTATTCACACATTTGAAGGCTTTTTCAATGGAAATATTTGATATATTTAATAATATTCATGAATTTAATATTTACATAGCAGTCAAAATAGGACAAATGAGTTTATGTATGCTGGGACAAATTGTGAACCTTTGTCAGTGAGGGGTGAGTCTTTTGAACCACCTGTACCCCACCTGCATGGCTACGGCTGTGTATATATATATTTAAAATGTCTGTGAGTTTACAATTATCTGTAACAAAAATCGAGTTAAAGTTGGTTTTATATTCACACATCCGTTCAGTGGTAACTTGTGGCTTGCTCTCTATATTGTTTACAGGTACTTCGGTCTGAAATCACAAGCAAGACTTGAAAACAACATTAGCACTATTTATTTGACGGTGAACAATGCTGTATTTTGATTGTCACTGGCTGCTAATATGATTTCACTATTTACAATTTGCAAACAACACTTTGCTGAAATTATATTAAGGAGAAAGTCTGAATGTGTGAATATAAAATCAACTTTAGCTCTAAGAAAATACCTTTTATTATGCACTGTTGTAGACAAGAACTAAATATATTTAAGCCCTTATCATCTGAAAAAGTTTCTAATACTCGACCATGTGGCCATGAGCCACGAGGCGCAGTAGGATCCAGTAAAGTACAATGTCCCCTGTACTAAAACTTTGACGTTCCTTTGTCCATTTTTGATATTTTTGGAGTAGAGGAAGATACTCCCATATCCATCCTTTCCAGAAAAGATCAGCTAGGTACTGCACTTGTTTCAATCTTCTTTTCACATAGAGATCTGTTCTTTCAAAAAGACCTGGTGGTCTTTTCTTATGAAAGGCTTGCCTTTCATAAGAAGCAGATGATTTGGAGTAAGAGCTTCAAGGTCATTTGGATCACTGGATACCTTGGTAAAGGGACGTTCATTTAGGATTTAGGAAGTATGTAAAGGACTATTAATTTGTCAGTAACCTAGGTTATCGCTTCCAATGAACAGTATGCCATTACAAAATCGGCGCATTTAAGGTGTTTTCTTTAAAAATCAGCGATCTCTACTGGCTGAGTGACATTTGATATAAAGTGGGTCTCAGAATGTACAGGAAACACTCCATTAAAGTACATTTTCCCTTGTCATGTCTTATAAATATATACATTTATTCTACCCCAGTATATTTAATGGAGCTTCTGCGCTAGATGCTGATTCTGACGGGCGTGTGCGAGTAAACGTTTTTTTGTCTTGTTTTACGCTTAAGCAACTAAATGAATGCCAAAGTCTGTTTAACTGATTATATTTTAATTACATTGCAACATCGATGCTGTAAAAGGAACCGTGTAAAATGGGGGGGAAAAGTCACATTAACCGTTTACCGGAAGTTTATCAGTATGGGAGGAAACACTAGCTTCACATATACCCTATTCTACAAACATTCATTTATTTCCTTCGGCTTGGTCTCTTCATTCAGCAGGGGTCGCTACTATTCTACAAACAGTGTCCACATGTATTATTTTCAACATCTCAGTGAACAGATTCACGAGAGCTTTCAAGACCGCCAGCGTGAAAAATCAAACACTCCTGAACTTCCGTGACATTTCAGGCCGTGTTGATCTGACCTCAGAACTGCAGCACTTCACAGGAGCTTTGAAGCAGTCTATGTGTGTGTGTGTGTGTGTGTGTGTGTGTGTGTGTGTGTGTGTTGAAAGATGAAGGGGTTCAACATCCCAATGTATATAAATAAGAGATATAAACACCTCCAAAACTCAGACATTAGGACTTCCTTACTGAAACCAGAACATCTGAGCTCAACACCACAAACCAAATGTGCTCTTGAGGTAAAATAACAGCTCTCCTCTAATAATAATTGTCATTTCTATATAATATTTATTTTTATTTATATATATATTATCCTAAATTATCTTATTTAATTGTATTTTATGTATGCATATGAGTATATTCTATTCTTCTTAATTTATAGCGCTTTACAATGTAAGTTGTCAAAGCAATGCAGATATATGATGTTTTATCTTATTATTTATATATTTATTTAGTAATTTATTTAAAAAAAATACTAATTTAATTATGTTTTCCTCATACTTTCAATCAGTGGTAGTTTTACCTCAGCTATATACAACTACCTCATAGAGTGTGTGGGTTTTATGGTGTTTCTGTATGTGTGTTTGTACCCATATTTTTTATTTTGTTTTTACATTGTTGTTATTGTCTGTCAGACCTCAGATGAACCGAATAAAACCAAAAATAATCATTAAAAAACAGACAGACAGAGCCAATTTCCCTATCAAAAAATGATTGAATAACTTGCTCAGGATCAGATGTACCATGTTTTGCAGCCGGTGATGGACGTTTACTGCAGTAATAATGTTCTTCAGGCAAGGAGAGCCGTGGAGCAGCTGAGGATGGAGACTGAACTGCAGAGAATCAAGGTGAGAGAGACTTTCATCACGTCAAGTCATTAGAAACTCTTGCATATACAGTTGAAGTCAGAATTATTAGCCCTCCCTAAATTAATAGCCCCCCTGTTTATTTTTCCCCCAATTTCTGTTTAACAGAGAGACTTTTTTAACACATTTCTAAACATAATAGTTTTAATAACTCATTTCTAATAACTGATTTATTTTATCTTTGCCATGATGACAGTACATATTTTACTAGATATTTTTCAATACACTTCTTTACAGCTTAAAGTGACATTTAAAGGCTTAACTAGGTTAACTAGGATAACTAGACAGGTTAGGGTAATTAGGCAAGTTCTTGTATAATGATGGTTTATTCTGTAGAATATCGGAAAAATAATAATAATTTTGACCTTAAATAGTTATTTTAAAAAATAAAAACTGCTTTTATTCTAGCCGAAATAAAACAAATAAGACTTTCTCCAGAAGAAAAAATATTATCAGACATACTGTGAAAATTTCCTCGCTCTGCTAAACATCATTTGGGAAATATTTAAAAAAGAAAAAAATTATTCAAAGGGTGGCTAATAATTCCGAGGACCACAAAACCAGTCACACTGAGATATCTATACGAACCATAAATACAGATATCTATTTAAAACATGAAAGCTGACACAATAAGCTGTCTATTGATGTGTGGTTTGTTAGGAAACACTAAGAAATGCTGGGTTAAACACAATTCCTTCATGTTGTCACAACACAAATCGATTAAGTTATTAGTTTTTGCAAATTTAAGTTGATTGAACATAAAACTATTAAGTTGTCTACTAAAACAACCTCAAGAATTGTATTGATTCAGCTTATCGTAGATAAATTGTTTAACCAATTTGAGTGTAGGACAATATTTGGCTGAGATATTAAAAAATATACAATTTAAGGGTGTAAAAAATCTAAATATTGACAAAATCAGCTTTAAAATCGTCCAAATGAAGGTCTTAATGCACATTACTAATCAAAAATGAGATTTTGTTATATATTACAGTAGGACATTTACCAAATGTCTTCATGAAACATGATCTTCGTTAAATTTTCTAATTATTTTTCACATAAAAAAAATCATGTTGACCCAGTCTTTTTGGAGAGAGGCAAAAGTATACTGCTGCAACATAAAACTTGTTTTGTGGTCCAGGGCCACAATGAATAAACAATTAATAAACCTGACTTTAAGACGCAGTGGTTAGAAGGCAAGAAGGTCGCTGGTTCGAGTCCCGGCTGGGCCAGTTGGCATTTCTGTGTGGAGTTTGTATGTTCTCCTCGTGTTGGCGTGGGTTTCCTCCAGTTTTCCCATACAGTCTAAATACATGCGCTATAGGCGAATTGAAAAAGCTAAATTGGCCGTAATGTATGAGTGTGGATGCAAAAGTGTATGGGTATTTCCCAGTGATGGGTTGCAGCTGGAAGGGCATCTGCTGCGTAAAACATATGCTGGATAAATTGGCGGTTCATTCCACTGTGGCGACCCCTGATTAATCAAGGGACTAAGCTGAAAGAAAATTAATGAATAATATAACCGATAGTCGCGATATAGAGGAAAGGGGGACCTCAAATAACATGCGATTTAATGCATTTTTAACACTATAGTATCCAAATTTTCAGGATAGGAGTCGGCAAACTATTGACAGCTTTCGTTCAAATTAAAAATGTTTTTTTATAATGCTCATACAGTAAACTCTGGAAAGGGGGGGGGGGAAGACGTTGCTCTGTCTTTCTTGCCTTCACTTTCGCATCTTTGCATTTAAAACAGTCTGCTCAGGGTGGAGCAAACCATCACAATCAAGGGGGAGACCCCTTTGATTAAAGCTTGATTCTTCCGGAAGGACATCAAAAGAAGGGGGGGGGGGGGGGTTCTGCCCTTTAATATTTAAGAAATAATTTGCACTGATCTGTATCTTAAATAATATCAATAATTAAAATAACAGATAACTTAAATATAAATTTGACCACCCCTATGATGGTTCAAACCATTGTTTACAAAACATGCTTCTTTAAAAAGGTGTTTGTACACTGTAAAACCCAACATTCAACTTCAAGTTCAAATTAAATGAGTGTATTTAACTCAAAAGTCACTGAAAGTTCATTCTACACATTTGAAAAGAGTTTTGAGTTTGGCGTTGAAGGTAATGAGTAAATTAATTACCTCTGTAACACGGGGAGTGACACAGACAACAGAGTTCGGATCCACATGCAGGTTTAATGAGGATGTCAGACAAGCAATTGTCAAAACGGGTGCAAACAGATGTTTTAAAGACAATCCAGAATCGTGATCGGAATGACAGGCGAGAGGTCGGAAGGCAGGCGGCAGACAGGGACAAAAAGGCATACAAGGCTAGGGTCAAAACACGGGAAAAAAAAAATCAGGCAAACGCGTTGTAATATCACTTTACGAAAACAAGACTCGGCGATGGGAATGAGTGTGTGCTGCTTAAATAGAGTGTGTAATCAGTCTTTGACAATCCTTCGGTGGTGCGAGTGTAATCAGTCAGAATGAGAAAGCGTGTGTGTGAGCGGAGTGCATATATGAAAATGTAGTCCATAAATGGCGGATTTGTAGTCCATAAGTTCTTTGTAGCAATCGCTTTCCTCAAATGGTTTGAGTTGCCTGAACTTATTGGGTTTTCCAGTACTCAGTTGATTTGAGTTCTCTTCATTTATTGGGTTTTACTGTGCTCAAATTGCTTCGTTTACTCAATCGGATTAAGTTCACAGTACTCATTAGGATTAGTTTAGGACATATTCACAGTATGTCTGATAATAGTTTTTCTTCTGGAGAAAGTTTTATTTTTATTTTAATTCGGCTAGAATAAAAGCAGTTTTTAATTTCTTAAAAGCCATTTTAAGGTCAAAATTATTAGCCCCTTTAAGCTTTATTTTTTCCGATAGTCTACAGAACAAACCATCATTATACAAGAACTTGCCTGATTAACCTATTATGCCGAGTTCAGACTGCATGATTTTCAAACTAGTCGTTTTCACAATGCATGACTATCTGGGCTAGCGTTTCGTCGCTGCTTTGTTTACACTGCAAGATGGTTCGGCGACATGGACATTCACATTGATGACTTTACTATAGGGAGAATCGCCGACAACTTCGTCCAAACTACGTCTCACAGCCAAAAACATGTAGTATATCTTTTGTTATTAACTACATAATGAGAAAGAAGCCTTTAATGGGGTAGAACATGTACATGTTTGCTCACCTGGGTTTAAAGGGAATTAGCCATTTCTCCTTAACGTTGATAATAAACTAATTTCTTTCTGTATGAAACGTCAAACATACACGGTTGCTCCTGAGTCCTGTCATCTACTAGTTTTCCCTCCATTTCATGGGTCCAAACAAACCGAAAAAGAGCGCTTTTAACTTATCCCCCAGCCTCCCGCTGGCCTGCAGCAGGTATACACACACGCACACACAAGTGAAAGCTGCTCTCTCATTGGCTGTAGGCGATCGCTGATGTTATTTTCAGTCAAAACTCAATTCACACGGCATGATTTGAATCGCCGACAGCTCCAGATATTTAGCACGCCAAATATCTCGCAGGCATCGGCGACTCATCAGGGATTCTCTCAGATCGCGTCTTTGATAGTTCATACTGTGTGATTGTCACTCACGTGCACGAGCAGCGATTTGCTTGTGATTTCAGGCATTTGTCGGCGATTTCTCAAAACCTGTCGGGGAGCCAAAATCGGGGCTAAAATCACGCAGTCTGAACTAGGCATAAGCTGTATAGAAGTGTCTTAAAAAATATCTAGTAAAATATTATTTACTGTCATCATGACAAAGATAAAATAAATCAGTAATTAGAAATGATTTTGCATGTTCTCCTCGGTTTTTGAATAAACTAAATTAGCTGTAGTTGTGGCTGGAAGGGCATCCACTGCGTAATACATATGCTGGAATAGTTGGCGGTTCATTACACTGTGGCGACCCCTAAAAATTAAAGGACTAAGTTGAAGGAAAATGAATGAATGAACGAATAAAGGACGGTCCCCCAGTTTTTTGATGGTTAGGTATGTTTTGAACCCTGTCACTCATTGGTGCGAGCTGCTTCTTTGATGGTTCGGTCCAGCATTTCCTCTTATATAATGTAAATGTCAGATTTCAGCAGCGGCGGAGCAGCTCGTCCAGTACTGTCAGGAGCACCGCAGAGCTGACCCTCTGCTCACCGGCATCGCTGCGTCCTCAAACCCCTTCAAAGACAAGAAGACCTGCGTCCTGCTGTGAAACACACACACACCGTCATCACAGTAGTCATTAATAATCTCTTTTATTTGCAGTGTTGATAACGACACCTCGTCAAACTGTGCGTCCATAAAGATTTCTTGAAAAAAACACAACCACATTCAATCAGTCAGAGCACGATTACTGTCTGACGAGGACTATAAATAAGAGCTCATACGTACTGTGGAGATTTGAAATGAGGAGTTTCATACAGAGTGCATATATTGGAAAGCTTGCTGCCACATTTGTGAACTGTGTTATTTTTTAAGAAATGAAACTGGATCCACAGGACTGATGTTCTTGTTAGCGTCTCTCCTGAGTGAAGTACTGAAAACTGAAATAATTTGTGATGATTTTTATGTGTTCATAATGTAAATGTACTTTAAAGTGCTTCAGAGTTCGCTCTTTGTTCACTTCTTAAAGGGGCAGATCACCCAAAAATGAAAATGTCCCCATCGGGGTTTTATTCGTTTCAGTGATCTATTGAGTACTATATAAGATATTCCGAACAATGTTTGAGCCACTGACATCCATAGTTGGAAAAAATAATACTATGGATGTTTTTCCCCCCAACATTCTTCAAAATATCTTCTTAAATTTTGAATGGAAAAGTCAGTCAGTCAGATGTAGAACAAGTGAAGGCTGAGTATATGATGACGACTTAAATATTTGGGTAAACTATCCCTAATTGTGTGTGTGTGTGTGTGTGTGTGTATTTAGAGCATCTGTGTTCGAGATTTTTGTCTGACTGTTATTGAAAGTGTCTGTGTTTGAAAGAGATTGTATGCTTGAGAGTATGTGTGTTTTGAAAGTGTATGTCTGTGGGTGTGTGTTTGAGAGTTTTTTGGTTGAGTGTGTTTGAGTGCATGTGTGTATGTTTGAGTTTGTGTGTTTTTAGAGGATGTGTGTTTGAGCATGTGTGTGTATTAAAGTTTTTTGTTTAAGTGTGTTTGAAAATGTGTGTTTTAAAGCGTGCGTGTGTGTGCGTGTGTGTGCGTGTGTGTGCGTTTTAGCGCATGTGTGTGCGCAAACTTTTGTGTGAGTATGTGTATTTGAGTAAGTGTGTGTTTGTCAGTTTGAGTGTGTGTTTTAGAGAATGTGTGTGAGTTTTTGTGTGAGTGTGTTTTT
>NC_141023.1:12657500-12717500 GCF_052040795.2 Danio rerio
TCAATATGACGTTGGTTTAAGATGTTGGCTTGACGTTGGATTTTGGTCACTTTCCAACACAACCTAAAATCAACCAAATTTCAACGTCTAATGATATTACAGCTTGACGTTGTGTGGACGTTACCACTATGACTTCTATCAAATGTTGGATTTCGGTTGAATAAATGTCAGTATTCGACGTCAATATAACGTTGGATTTTGGTCTCTTTTTAACACATTGAATTTTGGTCACCCGACATCACGACCTAAATCTAACCTAATATTAAAGTCTTCTGATGTTGTGTGCCTGCTAGAAATAACTGTATTTATCGTACAGCCTGAAATCAAATCACATTACAGATAACTTTCCCAGCCGTTGAAATGTTTTTGTAGCCTTCTCCAAACCTGTGCCTTTATCCTCAAGGTCTTTTGAAAGCAGGGTGAAATGTGATTAAATGTATAGATCAGGGGTGGCCAACCCTGTTCCTGGAGAGCCACTTTCCTGCAGATTTCAGTTGCAACCCATATCAAACACACCTGCCTGTAATTATCACATGGTGTTCAGGTCCTGATTAATTGGTTCAGGTGTGTTTGATATGGTATGCAACTGAAATCTGGAGAAAGGTGGCTCTCCGGGAACAGGGTTGGCCACCCCTGGTATAGACGTTCACAGGGTATGCTGTTTTTTTTCTATAGGCACAATAAAAACAACAGCGCAAGAATATTTATGGGGCACACATAATAAGCGGGAATGTGGCACCTAGTTTTATAATGGCTTTTAAAAAATGTATGACTCATGATGCATTTGTCTTTTAAGTCTTCTGTTAACACTAAAATTAACAATTTATGGACCCTTTAATTGATTCAAACCTTTACGAGTTTCTTTCTACTGATGAACACAAAGGAAATATTTTAAAGAAAGCTGAAAACCGGTAAACAATAGCCTTTTTAACACAGTGATACCAGTAAATATCCGGAAAATTTCCAGAACGACTTTACTGGTAAATTAAAAAATTCGCTCTTCACACAGGCGAGGACACTCCTGAATTTTTCCGGAAAAGACCATTCACACATCCATTCCAAAACACTGGTAAATTCTGACATCATCAACCAGAAATCAGCTCTAAATAGCTTCGCTTTTTTTAAACATAGTAGGTGTCGGGCTTTTATTGATGATTTCACTTTCTAAAGCTTTAGCATTGGGCGAGGCAGTGGCGCAGTAGGTAGTGCTGTAGCCTCACAGCAAGAAGGTCCCTGGGTCGAGCCTCGGCTCAGTTGGTGTTTCTGTGTGGAGTTTGCATGTTCTCCCTGTGTTCGCGTGGGTTTCCCCCACAGTCCAAAAACATGCAGTACAGGTGAATTGGGTAGGCTAAATTGTCCGTAGTGAATGTGTGTGTGGGGGTGTTTCCCAGAGAAGGGCATCCACTGCGTAAAAACCTGCTGGATAAGTTGGCGGTTCATTCCGCTGTGGCGACCCCAGATTAATAAGGGGACTAAGCCGACAAGAAAGTAAATGAATGAACCTTTAGCATTCATGTAGCTGTTTTGTCCTGGAGACATCCAAAGGCGGAACCGCGAACCAAAGCTAAATGTTTACACACTTGACTACATTACAAATTCTGTATATGGATAAGTATTGTGAGCAACTTGGATGAAAGGAGGAACACTTTCGCATGTCGAAATGTACAAAATATGTATGTGTGTGTGTACTGGTGCTCAGTGGAGCACTACTTCACTTCATGTGCACCCGCGTCAAGCAACTAAACTAGCAGAGCTTGAAGGTAAACAAACAGCGGTTTACTATAAGCATCTTATCGATAATTATTTACACAGTTTGCATTCAGAGGGAACATATAAACATTATCCGGCTAACATCTAGCAGCTAAATGTGTCTGGAAAGATATTCAAAGGCTTTTATTTTCCTAAACAGCACGGATGTGAATGTGTCTGATTGGCTGGAGTAGACGTCTCACGTCAGCATGTTCTAATCGCCCACGCGCTCTTTCCGGCAATTTTCCTTCTGCCTTCACACAGCGCAGCCTTCTGGCAAATTACCGATAATGTTACAACTTCTCTTGATGGAAAATTGACGGAACCAATTTACCGGTATTTTCATAAAGGGCCTGTTTACACATACAGACCTTTGTAGGTGTGAGAGGGACTAATATTGACCTCCATTGATTTTTCGACTATGGGAGTCAATAGTTACAGGTTTTCAGTTCTTCTTAACAACACACAATATAAAGAGACTATATAAAGGTTTGGAACCAGTGAAGGGTGAGTAAAAGATGACGAACGTTCATTTTTGGGTGAACTATTTCTTTCATTTAATGTTGCATAATGTGAGTTTCTTCTGATTTGTTTTTTGTTTCATTTTAGACAATTAATTTGTTTTAAATGATCAGTTTTTGGGTTTGCAATGTTCATTTTCCATTTATAAATAAAAAATATTGTCAACAGGAACTAAGTAGGGTTCATTTAGGTACATTTTCCAGGTACAATTTGCAAATAAATTTGATCAGATTCAGCTGAATAAGTCATTCAAGTCAGAATAAAACGCATCATTTAAAAAATACTAATATATAAATATATATAATCACCGGCCACTTTATTAGGTACACTTGTCCAACTGCTCATTAACGCAAATTTCTAATCAGCCAATCAAATGACAGTAGCTCAATGCATTTAGGCATGTAGACATGGTCAAGACGATCTGCTGCAGTTCAAACCAAGCATCAGAATGGGGAAGAAAGGTGATTTAAGGGACTTTGAACGTAGCATTATCATTGGTGCCAGACGGGCTGGTCTGTGTATTTCAGAAACTGCTGATCTACTGGGATTTTCACGCACAACCATCTCTAGGGTTTACAGAGAATGGTCCGAAAAAGAGAAAATATCCAGTGAGTGGCAGATAGGCTATAGCAGCAGAAAACCACAATGGGTGCCAGTCCTGTCATCTAAGAACAGGAAACTGAGGCTACAATTCACACAAGCTCAACAGAACTGGACAACTAAAGGTCGGTAAGACGTCGTCTGGTCTGATGAGTCTCGATTTCTGTCAACAACATGAAAGCATAGATCCATCCTGCCTTGTATCAATGGTTCACACTTTGGGCCCATTAGTACCAATTATGCATCATGTCAACGTCAAATGGCCTCAGCAGTCACCAGATCTCAATCCAAAACACCACCTTAGGGATGTGTAATGGGAGGTTCGCATCATGGATGTGCAGCCGACAAATCTGCAGCAACTGCATGATGCTGTCATGTCAATATGGATCACAATCTCTGAGGAATATTTCCAGCACCTTGTTGAATCTACGCCACGAAGGTTTAAGGCAGTTCTGAAGGCAAAATGGGATCCAATCCGGTACTAGTAAGGTGTACCTAATAAAGTGGCCGGTGAGTATGTGTGTGTGTGTGTATACTACAGGTATAAGTACATATTTAATAAGCTAAATAAGTACTATGTATCACTAATGAAAAATAAATATATTAAAATCTGTAATAACTAATATTGTTGAATAAGTATTTAACTTACAGCAACTGTTTCTATTTAAGTATATTGATGTCATTTACTTCTGTGGTACAAAGTGCAATGTCACTGAATTATTTAATTCACATTTTTACTTCTGTTGAAAATAGCTGTGCCACTCAATATGTGTCCTGATTTTTGTTTCATTTATTTGAAATAGGACTCTACTGTAAAATTATAAATAATAATAATAATAATAATAATAATGTCACATTTATGCAAATGAATACACACAAGCTCACTGGGAAAAAAGTCTAAAATCTTTGAGGGAAAAAAAGAGAAAAGAATAGAAGAAGTTAAGAATGTCCACCAACCCCATTGACTCCGGCCTGATGGTGGAGTGTGCAGAGTGTTTTTGGTGGAGCAGATGGGAGGTGGATCTGCAGAGAACAAAAGACAGGGGCTGAAGATAACTTCATATAAATGTCATTGAGCATGAACTAATGACTGACTGACCTTGATGGAGCGGTCGGATGAGCAGGTGTAGAGAGCGCCAGGGGTGTAGTGAACGCCGGTGACCAGTGAAGTGTGTGTTTTAAACTGCTGTACAGGCGTCAGGCAGCTGCTGCTCATGGAGAAGGTGTGCAGGAGTCCACGATTATCACCAGCCCAAACCTCTGATCCACTGAAGCTTACGGACAGCAGATACGAGCTCAACTGCAGGACAGACACACCGGACGTTACACACTACTGCTGCGGGTGCGATTTGTGAAATTATTAAACAGATCGACTCACTGTAGTCTACGTGAAATTGTGACCATTGTTTTTTTTGTTTTTTTTCATATTGTGACACAGTTCCTAGAGAAACTGAATCATATTCGAATACATTCATTCATTAATTTTCTTGGCTTTTAATTTGTTGATTTAGTAAATGCAGCAATGTTGTGCTTGTTAAGAATTTCAATGCATGTCAATGTGTAAAAACTGAGAACCAAATAAAATAAAAATATTCATTCATTCATTCACTTTCTTTACAGCGTAGTCCCTTTATTAATCTGGGGTCGCCACTGCGGAATGAACCGCCAAAATAAACTAAAAACATTGAATGAATAAATAAAAATGTTCTGTTCTGAAATGTAGAAGTTAAAATAATTAGGTGGAGTAGTAATGTAAGATACCTAGTAAGTATCCAGCACAGTGTGTTTGTAGTACCTGTACTTTCTGCAGGAGTTTTCCAGCCCTGCGGTCGAACAGAGCCACGCTTTGGTCTTTACTGCCTGATAGGATGAACTGGTCATCAGCCGCCAGACACAACACTGCATCACTATGAAGACGGAGACTCTTGACCAGAGGATTTGCGGCTGTGTGACAGTACATGAGATTTGTTGATGTGTTTAAACAGTTTCTTTTGCTCACTGAGGATGTTTATACTTGATTAAAAATTATAAATAACAGTGAAATTGTCAAATACTGTTGCAGTACAATTGAATGAAATGAATTAGTCCTGTGATGACAGCAACATGATGCGAAGCTGAATTTCCAGCATCTTCATTCTAGTTTTCAGTGTCATGATATGCTGATTTAACACTTTTATGCTGATTTATTGATCCAATAAGCTGATTTACAGTTGAAGTCAGAACTGTTCGCCACCCTTTTGATTTTTTTTCTTTTTTAAATATTTCCTAAGTGATGTTTAACAGAGAAGGACATTTTCACAGTATGTCTGATGATATTTTTTCTTCTGGAGAAAGTATTTTTTATTTCATTTCGGCTAGAATAAAAGCAAATTTGAATTTTTTAAACACCATTTTAGGGACAAAATTATTAGCCCCTTTAAGCTATTTTTTTCCGATAGTCTACAGCACAAACCATCGTTATACAATAACTTGCCTAATTACCCTAACCTGCCTAGTTAACCTAATTAACCTAGTTAAGCCTTTAAATGTCACTTTAAGCTGTATAGAAGTGTCTTGAAAAATATCTAGTCAAATATTATTTACTGTCATCATGGCAAAGATAAAATAAAACAATAATAGAGATGAGTTATTAAAACTATTGTGTTTAGAAATGTTAAAAAAATATCTTTGTTAAACAGAAATTGGGGAAAAAATAACAATAAAAGTTTTGTTTCTGCTTATTTTATATTTATTCTTTTACAGTTTTTATGGTACAGGAGTGGAAGGCATTTTAAACAGGAGCGGAATAGGCTTTGGTCTGGGAGTGGGACGGGACAAGATTTCTTTCTGTGGGAGTGGAACAGGATGGGAGTGAAAATTCCCTTCCGTGTCATCCTCTAGCTTACAATCCACAGTTTCTTCCATTATGGTTAATGGAGTTTTAACAGAATCCAGCACTGAACTAGGAAAGATTCTGGAAGTTCTCCTTTGTCAATTGCTAGAGCTATATAGTTATTATATTTCTCTGGAACATATTTAAAATTCAACTGTAAGCACTTCTGTCTTTGTGCCGTGTCCTTTGGAAGCCCAAATACAAAAACAGAAGAAGCTCTGTGGAAATAGAACCACTTGGACGCCATTTTAGCTTTCTCTGCTGTAACATTACAGTAACTCTGTGCAGGGTGTGTGCAGGAGGTGAATGCGTGTAACCGAAAGCCCTAGTGATCTCACTAGCCCGGATGTATTTTTTTGTAGTCCCTAACCTTTGTTCACTTTAGGCTTTGCTAAGCTAACTCTGTAAATGTCAAGGTCTCCCTTTGCATTGAGCTTTGAGCGTATTACATTCAGAGATGTTGTTTATGTTCACAAAGCTACATTACACATTAAAGTTTGATATCATAGAGGTACGCCCCTTTAAGATACCATCGCCACTATAGATGACCGAACCAGAAACCAGAAAAATTTCTAAAGAATTTGTGTGTGACAATATATTTCTTCATACTTCAATATATCTGTCTGTGTCTCACCTCGTGTGTCGTAGATGCTCAGCCTCTGGTCATGTGATCCGGCCAGCACCGTGTCCCGCTCGCAGGACAGACACAGCACTGCCGCTTTACACTGGATGAGTCCTCGCTCTGCTCCTCCGGCCTGCAGATCCCAGAGCTTTACCATGCTGTCGAACGATCCCGAGGCCAGAAGAGGTCCACTGGACGCCAGACACCACACCCATCCCCGATGGGTACTGATAGTGCCACGTCCCCCCAGAGTGTGCATTAACGCACCTCTCGGACCCTCATTCAGGTCCCACAGGTTTACATTCCGGTCCCTGGAGCCGGAGGCACACACAGCCCCAGCACCCCCCAGCAGGAGGACACAATTCACATCCGCGATGTGCCCTGAGGGGAGGACCATGTGCTCGAGCGGAGAAGAAGTGCTGGATGAGGCATTCTGGGATTGAATCTGTGCATTTAAATCAACATCCAGTTGCATTTGGACCATGTTAGCCTCCGCTGCCGGGGCTTCGCCATTTACGGCTTCAGCTGCCACTTCTTGTCTGTCTTCCACCATTTCCTGTTTCTCCGTCGGAGTCCCCTGTCCTTTCCAGTGGCCAATCAGCTCCTCCATTTCCAAGCAGGCTCTGGACCAATCAAAATCCTGCTTTGGTCCGACTGGGAAGGATGCTGCCGGGCCACAGAGTTTCTGAGTCCGAAGCTGCCAGGCCAAACGATCCTCGCCAACCTTTCCCAGCGTCTGGCACACCTGAGGATTACGAAACAGAGGGATACATTACAATGGGATGCCAACCATCGAGGACTTCGAGGACAACCTATACACTTAAAGGGCAAATATTTGACCCCTTTTCAAGTTTTAAGAAAAGTCTTTTCTGTCTCCAGAATGTGTCTGTAAAGTTTTAGCTCAAAACACCCATCAGATTATTTATTAGACCTTTCAGAATGCTGGAATTTTCTGCTCTGAACACTGTGTAGCTGTTTTTGTTGCCTGTGCCTTTAATACAAGCTCACCCCGCCCACCATTCCCACATACCTGTCAGAGTGTCTCAATCTCCACCTTGGCTGTGTCAGATAAACAGCACAGTGACAGACATAAAGGAAGCAGATCTCGAGTAACATTTGTGAGAAATACTACAGTAACAGCTTTCCCAATGATTATTTGATGTATTTGTTGTGGAGTTAATTCAAGCCTTTCTGCAATAATGGGTCACACACAATGCTGTTACAAAGTTAACGCACAAACACACATACAAAAACGCAGTGCACTGTTTTTTCACAGAAAATGTGACAGGATACACATTAATATCCACTGCTGTATGGATATCTGTTATGTTAATGTACAAAATAAACCTGACTTAACGGAATTGAAGCGTCTTCTTTTATTATTGTACTGACACGTGGCTGTGGTGATAAAGTACAAACGGTAAAATTAATTCATTAAATTTAAAAAGACAAGAATTACTATTATTACTATTAAGCTGCTTTCTCCGTTCGCCATGCTGGAGAGAAACAGTCTGCGCAAATGAAGCGCAGAGTTGGTGTCATTGACTACAGCTCTCCTCTGATTGGCTGAAAGGTACGAGTTACCCTGCCTCTGGCAGGAAAGTCTCAATAATACACACACACGTATCCAGGGGGAGTCGTACGTGAAAGAGGATTTGCACATTCTCATTCAGGATAAACTCGCAAGTTTTAAACATTCAAAACTTTTTGTACACTCTTATACATTTGCAAATGGTGTTTTGTATTTGTGAAACGTATTTTATGAAAATGTATTTTTATTTTGAGCACGTGAAAATTTTTTGTGAATATAAATAAATATTTTACGCACATGAATTTGATTTTATGCACGTGAATTTGGCTACGCATGTGTACATCGTGTCTTTTGCATGAATTTCTTTTGAGACTAAACTGATTCCATACACCACCACCATTCCCACGTGCATGTCTGCTTCTCATGCATTACATCAGATAAACAGCAGTCAGTGATAGAGACAGACACGGATGAAGCTGAAATACAGCTCATTAGTCAAAAATACCATGCCATGGTGATTATAGTGGTTAAGAATTACATGGCAGTTTTACTCTCTTTTTTACAAACATCCTCTGTTTTAAAGACTTTTTAACTTATAGAAAATCACAGAGTTGGAACATTTATTTTAATACCAGTTTATGTGAAAAAAAAAGTTTTGTGGACAAGTGTATTCTTATTGTAATAGAAACATGGCGCCTGTCAATCAAGTCGGTGGGTGGGCAAACCGCACTCCTACATCACATGCGATGGGCCTAAAATCACTTAGATTTGAGTCCTATTTTAAGGTCAGGACACCTAAAAAAGAGATTGTTGGGTTTCTAATCACTCCAATATGATTTGTGGACACACTATACCTACAGACAGTTCTGTCCATACAGCTTACAAAAGATAATTTTCATCATAGGTGCCCCTTTAATATTACTATGCATTACTATATATTAATATGCAAGAAATACATATTTTAAACAGTGTTTTGGTTTTGAATGTTTGTTTACTGAATATTTTTCTCAACGTTGTTGCTTTCTTTTACTTATAAACTTAAGTAATAATTACCTTTGGCAGCACATTGATGACACACTGCGCCGGGAGATGTGAGGCGATCTGAGTCACGATCTCCCATGGCAATGACAGGAGGTTCACTCCATTACTAGAAGGGGAGGGGCTTGTGTCTGTGGCGATGACGGACGGCTCACAATGCAAACTGTGGGGTGAAAGATCACAATACAAATGTCCACAGTCACGCTAAAAGTCTTGGAGTTATTTTTGATACTGAGTTAAAGCTTGACAAGGAAATATATTCGGTAACACTTTATTTTCATGGCCCATTTGAGTATTAGTAGACTGTCTCCTTAATTTGATACTTCTGCTAAACAGACATTTAACGGACTATAAGAAACTTTGCAAGTACATGTCAACTTACACTAACCCCAACCCTAACCCCAACCTAACAATCTACATATAATCTAATGAGAATTAGTTGGCATGTAAATGCAATGTAACTTATATTCAACAAACGGACCATCAAAATAAAGTGTGACCATCGTCAAAAGTGGTTTCTATCAATTAAGGAACATTGATAACTTGAAGCTTTTTCTGTCTTTTAAGGAGTTGGAAACCATCATTAACATTTTTGTTGGATTACTGCAACTCTTTGTATATAGGAGTTTCACAGGCTTCAATTGTATGCCTGAAGCTGGTTCAAAATGCAGCTGCCTGGCTTTTAACTGGGACAAAAACAAATTCTAATATCTCGGCGGTTTTATCATCCCTTCACTGGCTCACAGTCCAATTTAGGATTGAATACAAGTTATTGTTATTAGTTTTTAAAGGTTTAAATAGTCTGGCACCTACTTATCTTGGTGAGCTTCTTCACTGGCATACTTGAGGCCAGTTAGGTTGGAAAACCACTTTCAGCTAGTTGTTCCCAAATCACGATTAAAATCAAAAGAGGACTGTCGCAGCACCTCGTCTCTGGAATGGTCTGCCTTTAAATATCAGGTCATGCTCTTCCTTGGGTGCTTTCAAGTCTCATTAAAAAAAAAAATCACTGTCTGTCTCTTGCTTTTGATAGTAATTAATTTAAATTAAATTTGTTTTACATATTTGTATATACACACATAAAGATTTTGTATGTTGGTTGTTTTATAAAGCACTTTAGGCAACATCTGTTGATTTAAATGCGCTCTATAAATAAAGCAATCAAACAAACAAGCAAGGCACACGTCCAGCCAATGTTTACAATTTTGCCGAGCTCAAGAGGAGAACAAAAAAATAACAAACCTGTCAGGTAAACAGTCTGGAGGGTCACTGACAGCAGAGCGTCTCTCCTTCTGCTCATCCTCCAGGGCCACGTTCAGCTGCGACATTAACTGAACCACAGGGAGATCAATAGATGCTGGCATCACCTACAGCAATTATATTACCCTTACAAAGTCTACCATGATAGGCTTTTAATTATTTAGAAAACAATCGAAATAGCTTGTATTCAGTCTACTATGTTGTGGGACTGTCTGTTATTGTGTGATTTAAACAGGGGGATACAGTAACACATAAAACAGAAGAATGTGCTCAAATGGACTCCACAGTCACCAGATCTCAATCCAATATAGCACCTTTGGGATGTGGTGGAAAAGGAGATTCACATCAGGCTGACAAATCTGCAGCAGCTGTGTGATGCTATCATGCCAATATGGACAAAAATCTCTGAGGAATAATTTCAGTACTTCATATTTAAGAGTTTTATCAATCTGGCCATATACAGTGCATCAGAACAAGTAGACATTTAATGATGTACATTTTCATTGTATATTATACTACATGACTTCTCAAACAGAAAGGAAGACATAAACAGGACTGTTTTTAGTTTTATGTGTCAAGCATCACAAGACTAAACTAAATTATCTGTCCACAAATGCAAAACTGTTTACTGCCATAAAACATCTGGTATTTTGCTGTCAACCAACATGGCGATGTGTTGAGGTAAAGTCGGTTTTATAGTCACACATTCTGACTTTATCCTTAATAATATCATTTTAGAAAAGTGTTATTTCGAAATCCTAAATAGGGGAAATCATATTAGCAACCAATGACTATCAAAGTACAACATTGTTCAGTCAAATAAACAGTGCTAATGTTATTTTCAAGGCATACTTGCATGAGATTTCAGACCGAATAATCAAAGTATCACGGTAAACAATAGAGAAAGCGTATCACAAGCTGTCACTTAGTGAATGTGCGAATAAAACCAAATTTACCTCAATTGGCAACGTAATGTTTTTGGAAATTAACCTATCTGCTACTTAAACGAGAGGAGTCTGGACCTGGTGCAGTGCAATCTGAGCTGCATCAAATGCTTTTTAATGCACTCACCTAACCCGACCCCTAACCCTACCCATCTCAGTGATGCGATCTCTGCTTGCATAATAAAGGCTGCATCCAGACACTATTACTAAACGTTAAGGTGTGTGTTTACTATACACTAAAACTCCAAACATGATATATGACAGAAAGCAGACATTTCAAGCAGAACGTAAATAAATAGATGGCAGTTATCTAACGTTAAATCTTAAAGGCTCTAATTATTTAAAAAATATATATATATTTAACCGCAACAGAAATGGATAATATAAATGTATTTGCTTAAAACATACCTTAGTTTAAAGAAACTTCCTGGAAATCAGAAACAGCTCGAATAGATAAACGATCCACATTTCTCATTCGTCGGGTTTTTGTCATGTATTGTTGATTATTTTGAAATGACGCTGCACAATCAGCTGTTTATTAACGTTAAGTTATCTGTTTTCCTTCACGAAGATGTTGATTTGAGATAAAAGCGAACATTTATGAAATAATAATAAAAAAGAAAACACACAATGAAGCGGATGTTCGCTTATTACCAGATAATATAACTGACTATTCACGTTAATATTCACGTTAATATTGCTATAATCTGTGTGACTTGCAGCAACTGACAGATGTCAACACCGCACCGTACTTCTCCGGCGCATATTATTTACGTCATCGGTGTTTCCGCTTCGCGCGTCTTGTTTCATGTAGCTGTCATATATTTTACAGTCTAATCAGGTCTTAAAATGAATATGAATAAATCTGTGTTATTTCCAATTAAAACATGCAATTTGACAGAATTACATAGTATCCCTATTAAACATACAGTTACGGGTTGTCATTCCTAAAGAAGAAAATGAACGCAATAAGCTTAATTTTCAACTCATAATGAATAAAACTAAGACTAGATTTAATATCTGGCTTCAAAGAGATTCATCCCTAAATTGTAGGGTTTTACTGTCCAAAGCAAAAGGGAGATCAAGATCTGTCTATGTGTCTTTAGCTCTAGAGATGCCATCAAATGTATAAAAAGAATTAGACAAAATACTATTTAATTTTTTATGGAGAAATAGACATCACTATTTAAGAAAGGAAATTAAGTGTAAACAAAAATGCAAAGGTGGGTTATCTGTGTTACGTTTTGAAACTTTAAACAATACATTCAAAATGAATAGGTTACTTCATGAAAGAAAAGGACAGTATGTGGTATTCTTTTCCAAAACACATATTTGACATGATAGGGGGTATAGAATTTCTGTTGAGTTGTGATTTTAAAATTGACAAACTTCCAGTGAAATTAGCTAAATTTCACTAACAAGCTTTATTGGCCTGGATGCTGGTATTTAAGCACAATTTTTCCCCAAACAAGTATATTATATGGAATAATAGATGTATTCAATATAAAAATAAATATCTCTGCTTCCAAAAATGGTATGAAAATGATATTGTATTAGTTAGACAACTTCTACATTTAAACGGTATTTATTATCTTACAGTTAATTTTTAGATAAATTTGATTTTCCAGATACTCCAAAAGAGTATCTTGATGCCATATATCTCAACAGCTTCTTCATTTTATCGGAGCATATGGAAATAAATCTTAAGGAGGAAAATATGTTAAAGAAAACCTTTTTTTAGGAGATATGATATTATTAAACAAAGTTATACTAATAAATATATTAGAAATATTGTAAAAGGTGATACAGTTGTATATAATAATTTAAAATGGACCAATGTATTCATACATATAAATTGGAAAAAAGCTTGCCGTTTTTTATGAAATATGTTGTATAAATAACAAAGTAGAAGAAGTTACATTTAAAATTTTACATAGTATATATCCAGTTAAAGAGGTTTTAGAGAAATTTAATTTGGATCTTGATTATTCCTCTGATTTTTGTTGCATGGAAAAGGAATCTATTGTCCACATGTTTTGTGATTGGATATACACAAGGATTTTCTGGGTGGATGTGGAACATTTTCTAAGAAGGAAAACAAAAATTGTATTCAAGTTAAAAAAAAATGATATTTGCATTTATTGTGTAAGTACATGTAAAAAAAATTACCTTTCTAGTACAACTTTTTATTATTTTGGGAAAGTTTCATAAAAAATGGACTGGATCAAGACAAATTTTGTTCATTTTCTTCAAGAGACTAAGGACTACTGTACAAGTTTGGAGAACATTGTTAATAACAAAGCAAAGAATTGTAATATTCTTAAGGAATATAAAATTTTTCAATTAATGAATGTTTATATATATATATATATGTACATGCATACAAACACACACGTGTATATGTGTGTATATATATCTATGGTTTCATGTGGCGCAAACTCCCTTCTCAAACTCTCCTTCAGTGTTTTGTTTTTCATTAAACTGATTTTCTTTGTAAATTCTATATTAACAAATGGAAATTTATCAATACTAATCCATACTTTCCTGTTTTATTTTTTTTTTAAAAAGACTCTAGTCATGTTTTTAATACACTTTCATTATCTGAAAATTAGAAAGCAAGTAGGATTTGTCATTTTATAATTACTTTAATTTATATTTGATACTTAAACTTTAAGTTCATGTTCATGACCCTTATTTTTTTCTTTCTTACTCTCTCTTTGTACCTTTTTTGCATTGACAATGTATGTAATTTATATTTTGTGTATTGTATACATATAATGTTCACATGTCAACTCTGCATTCTTTCATTCATTCGTTTTCTTTTCAGCTTAGTCCCTTCATTAATCAGGGGTTGCCCCAGCGGAATGAACCGCCAACTTATCCAGCATATGTTTTACGCAGCAAATGCCCTTCCAGCTGCAACCCATCACTGGGAAACATCCATACACACTCAATCACAGACATACACATGGCCAATTTAGCTTACCCAATATGGCGCATGTGTTTGGACTGGGAAACCCATGAGCATGGATCCATCCTGCCTTGTAACAATAGTTCAGGGTGCTGATGGTGTAATGGTGTGCACTGAAAATGTCCTTAAGCTGGGATTTGAACTCGGGACGCCCTGAAGTATTACTGCTCCATATGTCAGTGTGCTAACCACTAGGATATTGCACCGACCAGTTAGCATTTCTGTGTGGAGTTTGCATGTTCTCCCTGTGTTCGTGTGGGTTTCATCCGGGTGCTCCAGTTTCGCCCACAGTCCAAAGGTTGCAGCTGGAAGAGCATCCTCTACGTAAAACATATGCTGGATAAGTTGGCAGTTCATTCCGCTGTGGTGACCCTATAGATTTAAAAAGGGACCAAGCCGAAAAGAAAATGAATCAATGAAATTCAAGTCAAATAAATTGTTTGCAACAATTTTGCAGAAATCATTTTTTTCAGTGTGGGGGATAATTTCTTGGCACACTTTGGGCTCATTAGTACCAATTGAGCATCATGTCAACACCACAACCTACCTGAGTATTGTTGCTGACCATGTGTATCTCTTTATGACCACAGCATCTTCTGAAGGCTACTTCCAGCAGGACAACACGCCATGTTATAAAGTGGGTCGCGGGAACAATTTCAGTGGGTCATGGAGTGTGTGAAACAACAACAAAAGTTGAACTTATTTTGACTTATTTTGAAATGCGTGCACGACAACCGTACCGTTTGACATATGAAATTTCATTTAATTATAGCAACAAATAAGTCAAAGACTGACTTATTTATATTTACAGCAAAAAAGACTTAAAGCCTCAGTGTGTCATAACCCACATAGCAAAATTTCTCTGGCCCAGCTCTGGCCCACACAATCAGGTTTTGCTTGGCCCACATGCCGCAGTGAATTACGGTACATGTCTGGACCAAATCTGGCTTCCAGACAAGAACCAGCCACGGACCATATCTGGGCCAAGTCTCAGCCAAGTTAATAACTCATAACTGGGCCTGAACTGGGCCAGATAGGTTGGTGTGTCACGATTGCAATGAAATTGATAAACCCATGGAGTGACGCGCTTTAGGCACACTATGGGCACGCTTTTTCTCAAAGTGACCTGATTGGTAGATTTTTTTTTTCTTTACTCAAAAATTATTTTAGTGTATTTTAAATGTGGGTCAAGACTGGCCAAACTCACATGGCCCACTTATCAAATTTTTAAATCTGGGCCAAATACTACGTTTTTCATCTGGCCCAAATCTTGTGTGCCGCCTTAAAAACAGTGCTACCTCTGCCAAACCCGGGCCATGTTTTTCCCACATGTATATCAGTGCCGGATGAATGCCTGCTGTGCCAGCTTTTTGCCAAATCTGGGCCAGAATTCTTTGCTACTAGGGAAGTAGTGAGGTGCTCTCACAAGAGAGCACGAAACCTAATAAATTAAAACGACATTTAGAAACCAGACAACATATTTTATTAACTGTTTAGTTCACGGAAACTGAACCTTTCCTTACCCTAACACTGTTTACAATATTTATCGCTTTTACTCTGTAATTTAATGCATTTTGTTAAATGACAGCAATAAAATATTGTTTATTTGTTAGTCTTGGTGATTTTCTTATGATTTATCTGTCACTACATACTAACTGTATGTTAACAAATAAAGACAAATTAATTATAATTCCTAAAATTATATTATAGTTCCTAAAAATTTGGGTCTTGGCTTGATGACCATGTAAAAATGTGGGTTCCATGGCCAAACCAGTTGTGAACCCCTGCTCTAAGGAATATTTCCAGTTCCTTGTTGAATCTACGCCATGATGGATTAAAGCAGTTTTGAAGTCAAAAGAGGGTCCAACCCGGTACTGGTAAGGTGTACCTAACAAAGTGGCCGCTCAGTGTACGTATGACTATTTGGGTCATTAAATAAATGTAATAAGAGCATTAAGATAGTGCTTTGTATATAAAAATAACAAAAAATAGGAAAAGTCATTTTCTAAGGTGTGTGCGTGTTTAAGTAGGCGTGAGGCGACTCTGTGTATACACAAAGACAGCAAGTCAAAGTCCATCACATTTACTCTGTCTGAAAAAAGGGACACAAACCTCTCATTCATGACAGCATCTGTTTGCTTTTCTGCTGCACTGTTCTGATTCACTTCCACATGCTGAAAAAGACAATAATTAACAGTGAAAGTCTTTAGCCTGATTTTCAACTCAAACATTCAGTACATTATCCACTGTTTTTATTCTCAAAATATAATATTATGACCCAAATAAAATAATGGGATAAAGATTGATCAACAATGCTGTCATTCAGCGGATGTGAAGGCACTGATTATCGACCAATATACAATGTAATCCCAGCATGCATGAAATGTAGCTCAAAAGTTAATATATATAAACAGTATTTATTGTTGCAGAACAATAACAATCAACAAAATGAGGAAAAACATCAACATAAACATTTCTTTCATGCAATAAAATGCAGCTCGGTGTTAAATATATATATATATATATATATATATATATATATATATATATATATATATATATATATAAATATATATATATATATATATGTCTTCTCGTGATGAAGAGTAGGCAAACAGCATACAACACCAGGTGGAAAATAACTGTTTATAGAATATAATCACTATTTAGATGCTGTTTCACATATGAAATAGTCTAATGGTAAACATTATTAAATACCCAAGAGGCACTTGTGACTTAATATCACATTTGCATTATTTAAAAAAAATGTTTCTTTCCTATTAAAAATAAATATATTTCATATCTGATATGTAAGTGGGAGCAAAAAAGTAGCATGAGTTCAGCAGATGGTGGATTCGAACGAACAAAAGATAATGCTGTGCGCTTTACAAGGTACGCCAGACTCCCTGTAATCCTGCTTTGCTCTTTACTCATGTTGTCTCTGTCAATCAGGCATTGATGGGCGTAAACCGTGAATAGCTTATTCCAACTAGGTGCGCTATTTGCACTGAGCCTAAAAAGACACTCCGAAATTGGCTTTTTTTCCTCCTCTCGCAGGGGCTCCAAGTGCGCACGGGACCCTGGGCCTGTGCCGATAGGGCCCATTGGTTAATCCAGCCCTGGCGATGTGGCTGTATAGCGGCACTTGTGGGAAGTGTGAGTTGCCTTAGTGTCCCACGAATAACGATATACAGCTATATTGCACTGCTACGAGTGTATTATTGCGTTTATACAACAGTTCGATGGCAAAATAGTGGATATAAAAAATAAAATCAAACATGGAGAGTCTAAAAAAAACTTTTGTATTAGGAACTACTTTCTTCCACCATTCATTCCCATCTGGAGCTGACGTTCAAACAGCAGAAGCCATTACTAATTCACCAACGTCACTTTAGAACTAGTGTTTGAATGATTGTCTATAGCGTAATGTCTAAAGCAGAGGTTTTCAAAGTGTGAGGCGCGCCTCCCCTGGGGGGCGCCAGAGTATGTCAGGGGAGGCGCGGGAAGAAATATTATATAATAAAGATATAAATATTAAGTTGAATTATTATATGTATTTTTTATTATATTTAAACATTTTAATTAAACAAAGCTAAAAAAATAATACGCCAAAAATAAGAAAACCTTTTTTACCCAGAAGGCCATAGCTGTGAATTCGTTTCTGTTTGACAAGCTCGCAATACAGGTATATGCCTGCTAATACAATGGATCGGTTTCTGAGACCCCCCCGATTCAAAGCCTTCAAGTTCAGGGCTTAAACCCAAAAGACGACGATATGATGATCAGTATTTGAGTTAAGGATTTACGTGGACAGGACCAGCTGATGAACCACGACCTTTATGTGTGGTTTGTCAACATATTTTGGCTAAAGACAACATGAGACCCGCTAAACTTCGACTGTTTTGACTGGGATGGACAGTTCTTGGATCTGTTCTATTCATATTGAACAATCATATTAGTTTTAAAAACGTTACATTAAAATACTTGTTATTACTCTGTAAATAATTGCACTTTCATGCAAATGATGATAAAAGTGAGTTAACAGTCTGACATCTGTCTGTGTCTTTATATATACTGTATATATATATATATGTGTGTGTGTGTGTGTGTGTGTGTGTGTGTGTGTGTGTGTGTGTGTGTGTGTGCGTGTTTGGGAGGAGGGGGGCGCCAATAGATAAGTTGTGTCAAAAGGGAGGCCCACTGTCTTAGACTTTGAAAAACCCTGGTCTAAAGTGATGACAAAACAGCTGATTTTGCTCACACTTTAAGATTATAAGGCTAAACAGCATGAAATGCCATCAGTCTACAGAGATTTCCCATTATTTCTCTGTTGCAATCGGGATATCCCAAAAATTAACCCTGAAAAAGCCAAAGCAAAGCAAACACTTGCGGATTACTATGGCATAAATCCAGACATACAAAAGAGAGAGATCGACTTAGAAAGTCGCTTGCCTGTTTTATAATAATTTGATCAGCTGTAGTTTGAAATGAACAAACTATGCAAGACAATGAGTGAGTTTGTTGATCTACTGTCACTCTATGTGAGTGGAGTAATACGCAAGGGTGAAGAGGCTGTACAAGTGCTGTTATTGCAGAATATCACACAATCAGATTTAAGAACAAGACAGAACTATTGGCTGTATGTATGCGTGTGTGTGTGTGTGTGTGTGTATATATATATATATATATATATATATATATATATATATATATATATATTGTATTTATACTGTATATGTCCCTTCACCCTTGTGTATTAATCAGCCCACATACAGCAACTAGCAGAGGACACACTCTACAGTTTGACAAATACTGCTGCTGTTGGGCAACATAATGTACTTTTGAGGCTTTTTTAGTTGAGAATGTAGTTGTTTAGATTGCTACTATGCAGTTTATTTATAAGGATAGTGCCTATTTTAAATATTCATGTTTTGAGAAACAGAGCGTCGGCGGCCATTAGCTTGTCATACTGAGCAAAGACAGTTGACGTTGTCCATCCACAAGATGGTGACAGACTGCATAACAAGCCCTTAGAGGTGGAAAAATACAGCGTAATTTTTAAGCTACGGCTGTTAAAATCTTTATTAAACTGGTAAGTGATATTCTAAGTCAATCTCTCTCTTTTTTATGTTGTAGTGCTGTATTTATACCATATAATTGCAGCGTACTGAGTGTGAGATGTGACTCCCATTTCAAAAATGTGTGTCGTGTTGGCAGAAAGAAAGAAGAAATGCCCGCATGTGTTTAGCGTTGGTAGTGATCTAGTAGTGACTCGTAGTGACTGCGCTGCTTTTTTCAGGGTTAATTAGTTATTGTGATATCCCGATTGTAACAGAGAAATACTGTTGACTGTAATAGACTGTAATACTGTAGGGAGATATCTCTGTAGATGGATGGCTTTTCATGCCGTTCAACCTTATAATCTTAAAATGAAAGCAAAATCACATATTTTCTCATCACTTTAGACTTTAAACACTAGCTATAAAGTGACATTGGTGAATTAGTTACGGTTTCTGCTTTTCTGACTTTCAGCAGCAGATGTGAATGAACGGCAAAAGAAATTTAGTTCCTAATAAAAAAGGGTTTTTAGACTCTCCGTGTTTGATTTTCTTATTTATATACATGATTGTGCCGTAGAGCTGTTGTATAAATGCAATATCACACTCGTAAGAGTGCAATATGGCTGTATATCAGCACTGGTGGGACTAAGGCACTCAGCCTGCGGCCTTAAGCCAACGCACACCTCCCACCAGTGTCAATATACAGCTACATCGAACTGCTACCTGTGTAATATAGCTCATATACACACACACACACACACACACACACACACACACACACACACACACACACACATACACACAAATCAGCATCAGAAGGCATTTATTTCTGTATTTGTCCATCTTTAAATAGCCTAGATTCATCCACGAGGACTCTTGTAATTTAAAGACTACAATAAATCAAACGCATAATAGTCCTGCTTATGGCCTCATTAAGCGGTGACGTGTCAGGATACACCCCGTTTATTATCTAAACTTGAACTTCAACACGGAGCGGACACTCACAAACCAGCACTAAATCTGTAGATAAGACAATGAGTAATCAGAGGATGGTCGAATTTATGAGGACGCCCTTTCCTGACGCTCTAGGTGAGGTTAGTTTAGTGTGCCAAGACCATCACAGAGGGAGGAGAAGCTTTGGTAGGTACACTGCTAAAAACGATTGTAGTTTTTAGTTTCTAGTGATTGTAGTTTTCTCGCCATGACTTTTTAAGTTGCAACGACTTGCAGTTTCTGAATTTGTTCATTCAACTTAACATGGTAAGTTTTTGTCATTTCGAGGACACTCAAAAATTAAGTTTGTTACTTCAACTTAATTGTTTTATGTCTGATCTACTTAAATTTGCAAGCAATAAAGCAATTAAGTTAACTTAATCGATTTGAGTTGGGACAACATGAAGGAATTATGTGAAACAGCATTTTTACAGTGTACATATAATTTTGATAAATAATATTTATTGCATTAATTTTATATGTGTTGCATGGTGATGTTTAGTATTTGTGCGAACAACATGGAGTATATTATATTTACTTATTATTATATAGTTGTTTTTTTTTTTGCTTGTGGTGAGCATTGGTAAATACTGTATATTACTTTCTCATCCTTTTCTCTTATGGTGGATGTTTATAATGTGTCAACGCTATTACTTCAAAACATTGGTGTTAATTGTTTAGTGTCAATATTTAATTAATGAAATATAGAAATTTACCTTAATTGTTTTAAAACTTTGGTTTCTATTTTATTTATAATTGTAAAATTCTGGCAACTTTTTTCATGAATTTAATGGATTTCACTGAACCTAAATGTTAGTAAAGATAACTTGAAAATGTAAGCAAACTGAATTCAACTAAACTTTACAAGTTCTGCCTACCTGAGAACTTTAGTTACTCTATTAAACTTTTGCAAGTCAAGGTTAGTTGAAATAATAGTCAACTATTTAACATGATCAACTAAACATTTTAAGTTGGAAATTAATTGTTGAAAATCTCCATGTGTCTAACATGTTCATTATCCTGATTTATTGAATGTTAGCAGATGTCTAACATATTAATAATCCTGATATATTAAATTATTGAATATCAGCATATGCCTAGCGTGTTCGTTATCCTGATATATTGAATTATTAAATATCGGCATATGTCTAACATGTATATTATCCTGATATATTGACTTATTAAATATCGGGATATGTCTAGCATGTTTGTTATCCCAATATATTTAATATCGGCATATGTCTAACATGTTCTTTATCCTGATATATTGAATTAATAAATATCGGCATATGTCTAACATGTAAATTATCCTGATTTACTGAATTATTAAATTTTGGCATATGTCTAGCATGTTTGTTATCCTGATATATTGAATTAGTAAATGTCGGCATATGGCTATCATGTTCATTATCCTGATTGTTGAATTATTGAATATCGGCATATGTCTAGCATGTTTGTTATCCCGATATATTGAATATCAGCATATGTCTAACATGTGCATTATCCTGATATATTGACTTATTAAATATCGGGATATGTCTAGCATGTTTGTTATCCCAATATATTTAATATCGGCATATGTCTAGCATGTTTGTTATTCCGATATATTGAATATCAGCATATGTCTAACATGTGCATTATCCTGATATATTGACTTATTGAATATCGGGATATGTCTAGCATGTTTGTTATCCCGATATATTGAATATCGGCATATGTCTAGCATGTTTGTTATTCCGATATATTGAATATCAGCATATGTCTAACATGTGCATTATCCTGATATATTGACTTTTTGAATATCAGCATATGTCTATCATGTTTGTTATCCAAATATATTGAATATCGGCATATGTCTAGCATGTTTGTTATCCCGATATATTGATTATCGGCATATGTCTAACTTGTTCATTATCCCAATATATTGAACTATTGAATATCGGTATATGTCTAACATGTTCGTTATCCCGATATATTAAATTTTTGAATATCAGCATATGTCTAGCATGTCCATTATCCCCGAGTTATTGAATATCGGTATATGTCTAAGGAAAACTACTTAATTGGACTATTTTTTCCTACAGTGCATGAGAGTGTGAAGACATTAGCAACATCCATATCTGAAAAAAAAAACAATCATGGTAACCTTGAACACTCAGTCCGTGACGACCCCGGTGGGCATAATCCGTCTGTTTGAGTTCGTCCTGACACTCATCACCTTCAGCCTGGTGGCGTCTCAGGGTCACACCTCTTTACCACTCTGGGCCTGGTGCATGTTCACCTGGTGCTTCTGCTGCTTCGTTACCCTCCTCATCCTCATCCTGGAGTTCACCAGCGTCAACACCAAAATCCCCATTTCCTGGGACGATTTCACTACAGCTTTTGCAATGCTATCCACGCTCATGGTGCTGGCCGCTTCAGTCATCTACCCAGCATATTTTGTGTGCTCCAACTGTTGGATTGGGATTGCAGCATCTGTGCTCTCGTGTGTGTGTTTTTGTTTGTACGCAGCAGAAGTGGGTCTAACCCGAGCCAAACCCGGTGAAATCAGTGGGTTTTTGGCCACAGTTCCAGGCTTGTTAAAAGTCTTGGAGACGTTCGTGGCTTGTATAATCTTCATATGTCTGAATTCAAGCGTTTACAAGAACTTTCCTGGGCTGCAATGGTGTGTGGCGGTTTACTCCGTCTGCTTCATCATCTCTCTTCTCATCATAATCCTGACAATTGGACGCTTGCTGGGTCGAATCCCACTGCCGATGGACAAATGCATGACAGGATACAATGTCCTCGCGGTTTTAATGTACCTCACAGCTACGATCATTTGGCCCCTCTACTGTTTTGACAACTTTAAGAATAGACCACCAGAGTGTGATTTGCCCTTCATTGTATATTGTTTCTGGGACAACCTGGTGGTGGTGTCCTGCATGACGTGTATTAATCTGATCGCCTACATTGTGGATACGGTTTACTCTGTGCGTTTGGTTTTGATCACTTCTCCTGCCTAGGAAAAACATGGGCTTCTTACATCAATTACTTGTCTGTTTAAGGGATAGTTCACCCAAAATTTAACATTTAGTCACTATTTAGTCTCCCTCAAGTGGTTGCAATCCTTTATAAACCTTTACATATTTATAAGAAAGGTAAAATCATGTCATAGTTGACTAGGAAAAACTCATATTGTGGATATCACTGGATACAGGTTTCATGCATTCCATAAAATATCTTCTTTTGTGTTCAGATGAAGAAAGAAACTCAATCAGGTTTGCAACAAGTGAAGGAGAAGGAAATGATGACAGAATTTTCCTATTTGGGTGAACTATCCCTTCAGCCTGGATTAGATGTTCACTTGCTATTTTTGATCATGCTGATCGTCTTTTCGTGTTGATAGATTATGCAAGAAACTAATTGGCAGCTTTGTTGTTAACATGCTCAGAGGAATGTTGACCTTATATGAAGATGATAAGAAATGCCATCATTATAGTGCCTTTTATCAGTATAATGTGACTGATGTGTAACTAGCGAGCTTGCGAAATATACCCTTTTTATACAATCATGCAAATGTTAAATGTCTAATCATTAAACATGAATTATAGCGTTTCAGTATCGATATTGCAATGTGATCATTTCTGTGACAGACGATTGCTTTTAAAAGCATTAAGGCACAAGACATTGTACCGTGAGTAACTTTAAAAATTGAATAATTGCATTAAATTAATTGTATTTTAATAATTCAATCATTGTATCAGAATACTGTTAGACACAGAAAACGATAACAGACTGTTTGTTATATCAAAACAGAAATCAATTTTTTTCCTATAATATTTTTTTAGTTTATCTGGAATAAAATCAATTTTCAGTTTTTTTTTTTTTTTTTTTTTGTTAATAATTTGTAAACTCATTAACTCATATTATTAGCCATCTAAAAAAAGTTACTTTTTTCAATTGGCTAAAAAACAAACCACTGTTGTCCAATCACTTGCCTAATTAACATAACTTCACATAATTAACCTAGTTAAGCATTTAAATAGCACTTTAGGCTGCATACTATAGTCTTACAAAATGACTAGTAAACTATATGCGCTGTCACAATAGAAGACAAAATAAAGACACAATAAAGTCAAAATAAATCGGTCATTAAAAATGTGTTGAAAAAATCTCTCCGTTAAACAGCACTTGCGAAATTTTTGGGTTAATAATTTGAACTATACAAATACTAAACAAGTAGTTGTAATGTAGAGAAATTTTTGAGGCTCACATGAATGTTAAACTTATGATGATAAGAAATGCCATCATTATATTGCCTTTTATCAGTAATATGACTGATGTGCAACTAAAAGTGAGCTTACGAAATTTTTATCATTTTTATCATTTTTATACAGTGACGCAAATGTTAAATGTTTAATCATTACACATGAATATACACACACACACACACACACACACACACACACACACACATATATATGTGTGTGTGTGTGTGTGTGTGTGTGTGTGTGTGTGTGTGTATTCATGTGTAATGATTAAACATTTAACATTTGCGTCACTGTATAAAAATGATAAAAATGATAAAAATTTCGTAAGCTCACTTTTAGTTGCACATCAGTCATATTACTGATATAAAAATGATAAAAATGCTCACATTTATACATACACATATATATACATACACATACATACACATATATATACATACACATATATATACATACACATACATACACATATATATACATACACATATATATACATACACATACATACACATATATATACATACACATACATACACATATATATACATACACATATATATACATACACATACATACACATATATATACATACACATATATATACATACACATACATACACATATATATACATACACATATATATATAAATTTGCATTGTAATAGTCACATGGCAGGGTTTGCAATGTTTAGTCTGTATTATTATTGGTCATTTGCATGTGCTTTTGAGGCCTGTGACTATAATGTTTTTAAAAGCATTCAGGCACAGTAAATTGTACGGTGAGTAACTTTAAAAATTGAATATTTACAATGAATTATTTGTATTTTTATTACTTAATAATTGTATCAGAATATTGTTAGACACGGAAAATGATAAAAGACTTTGTTTCTATTGTAATGGTTTCCTTATTGGTAAGGTAAATTCGTATTCTTCATGTCGCAATATATATCACAAAATACCAAAATATTGTAATGTTAGATATTTCCATATATACAGTTGAAGTCAGAATTATTAGCCCCCCTGAATTATTAACTCCCCTGTTTTTTTTTTTCCCAATTTCTGTTTAACGGAGGGAAGATCGTTTCAGCACATTTCTAAACATAATAGTTATAAAAATATATTTCTAATAACTGATTTATTTTATCTTTGCCATGATGACTAAATAATATTTTACTATTTTTCAAGACACTTCTATACAGCTTAAAGTGACATTTAAAGACTTAACTAGGTTTATTAGGTTAACTAGGCAGGTTAGGGTAATTAGGTAAGTTGTTGTGTAATGATGGTTTGTTCTGTAGACTATCGGAAAAAATAAAGCTTTATAGGGGATAATAATTTTGACCTTAAAATTTTTTTAAAAAATTAATAACTGCTTTTATTCTAGCCGAAATAAAACAAATAAGACTTTCTCCAGAAGAAAAATATTATCAAACATACTGTGAAAATTTCATTGTTCTGTTAAACATCATTTGGGAAATATTTAAAAAAGTAAAAGAAACTCAAAAGGGGATATAATTATATATATATATATATATATATATATATATATATATATATATATATATATATATATATATATATATATATATATATATATATATATACATGTTTACTACTTAACAAATCAAAATAAAATTCAATGTTTCCTAAATATTTTTTTCTTATTATTTCTTTTACTTTGGCTGGAATAAAATAAAATTTTACTTTTGTTTTAAAAATAATTTGTAAACTCAGTACTAGCCATTTTTAAAAAGTTACTTTTTTCCAATTGGCTAAAAAATAAACCACTGTTGTCCAACTTAAAATAAGCAATTAAATTGCACTTTAGGCTGCATACTTAAATAACTAGTAAACTATTATGTGCTGTCATTACGGCAAAGACAAAATAAATCAGGTATTAAAAATGTGTTGAAAAAACTTCTCTGTTAAACAGCTTTTGCGGAATATTTGGGTTAATAATTTTGCCTTAAACTGTATAAGTACTAAACAAATAGTCGTAATATTGAGAAATATTTGAGGCTCTGATTAATGTTGAAGTTACGAAGATAACAAATGCCATCATTATCAGTATTATGTGACCGATGTGTAACTACCAGTGAGCTTAAGAAATATACCTCCTCCATCTTACCCCAGGCATGCTCAATAATGTTCATTTCTGGTAACTGGGCTGGCCAATCCTGGAGTACCTTGACTTTCTTTGCTTTCAGGAACTTTAATGTGGAGGCTAAAGTATGAGAAGGAGCGCTATCCTGCTGAAGAGTTTGCTTTCTCTCCTGTGGTTTGTAATGTAGTGGGCAGCAAAAAAGTCAAGTTAACATTTGTTGCTTTAACAACTGAGATTGACAAAAAGACTTTTGTCAGGTAGTGTACACTATAAAAAGCAAAATTTACTTTGAATTGTTGACCTACATTTTCCCAAAGTAATTGATTAGTTTTGTGTTTTATTCACAGACACTTATTTTACATCTTTTAAAACCCCCAGAATTGGAGCCTGAAGCTAAGAGAGACTGACTTAATGAACTTGATCTCAACCTTCTAGTCCTTCAAAAATGTCATGATGTAATGGGGAGTCTGAGACTGTGTTAGAATCCATATGCAGAAGTTTACTTATGGGATTAGACATAGACATCAACGGGTAAACAAGCGGAGATTCTGCAACATGCAAGCAGTTCAAACCAAACAACAAACACAGATGCAATTCCAGGAGATGTAGTGGTAATTCAAGCAGAGGATCAGTGTACCAATAATCAGTCCAAAACAGATCAAGAAACACAGAGGCAAATCCAGAATACATGGTGAGAAGGCAGGCAAAAGTTCAAGGCAACAGTAAGCAGTCCAAAACAGAGCAAGAGGGCAAAGACAGATAGCGAATCATGAAAGTCACTTGAAATAACGCTTGGTAATGCAGGTAAACTAGGAATACTTTGCAAGGAAGCCTGGCCTGAGCTCTTGCTGAAATACAGCACAAACAGAAAGTGACTGCAGAGGGAGCGGAGCTGAGCCTGTAGTCGGGCGAGGGCTTCCTCTGCTGGCGTAGCATTACATATGATAAGCTAGTGTTTCAGGAATGAAATAATCAGTACAATCTACAAGAACAGTGTTTCTCAACTGGTGGGTCGTGACCCAAAAGTGGTCGCGGGAACATTTTCAGTGGGTCGCGGAGTGTGTAGTCAAAAAAACAACAAAAATTAAATATTTTACTTATTTTGCTTATATCCCACTTTTATTTTGAAATGCGTCTGCGACAACTGAACTTTTCCTTACCCTAACCACTGTTTGCAGTATTTGATGTTTTTACTCTGTAATAATTTGATGCATTTTGTTAAATGACAGCAATAAAATATTGTTTATTTGTAACCCTTGGTGATTTTCTCATGATTTATCTGTCACTACTTGTGTAAGTTAACAAATAAATACAAATTAATTATAATTCCAAAAATTATATTATAGTTCCTAAAAATTTGGGTCGCATTTTGATAATTATGTACAAATGTTGGTCCCATGGCCAAACTAGTTGAGAACCACTGTACTAAAACTCACATACAGTACACACATCCACTTAGTTCCTGCTAGAAATAAAAAAAATCAAGCCATGCCCAACATTTATTACCTAAAATATACTGTTATTCAGAAATAAAGCATATTATGTAAGTGAATGTCATTTTATTTTGACTGAAGGAGTTAAATAGTACATTTTATTACCCACTGTCTCAGTCTAACCAACATGCTTTATTCTCCAACAGCACTTCAGTTTGACCACAAAAAATAATCTCACATGCTGAAGAAGAGATTTGTAAAGTTGAAATGATAAAGTAATGAGACATTTTCAAGTTCCTGAATGTTAGCGGATGGTGTAGATAATGTGGTGATTCATGGCTTAATGATTAGGAGAATTTTACATACTGTATATGGAAGTCATTTCCACCACCTACAGGAAAAACAAAATAATCACGCTTTGGCAAATCCTGCTTTTTTTATTAACAATGCCACAAGAACGAGAGGTATTACATTTCACATAGTTTCTGAAAGAGAATATATATATATATATATATATATATATATATATATATATATATATATATATATATATATATATATATATATATATATATATATACATACAACAGTTCTGTCTGGTTCTTGAATCTGATTGTTTGATAGCCGTGTGATATTTTGCCATGAACATTACACATAGGGCTCTTCACCCTTCACCTCGGTGTATTACTCCGCCCAAACACAGCAAGCAACAAGCAGGCAACAGTTTGACAAATATTACTGTTGTTAGACAGCAAAATGTACTTTTGAGGCTTTTTTAGTCGAGAACGTAGTTGTTTAGATTGTAACTTTGCAATTTATTTGTATGGATAGTGCCTTTAAAATATTTACAATTTCTGAGAGTCCGTCGGCGGTGGTTGACGTTGTCTATCCACAAGAAGGCGCCAGAACTGCATAATAAGCCCTCGCTCAGTGTGTTCTCTTGAGCACGAATTTAAAGGCTGAAAAACGGAAGCCTCGTGGTTTTTAAGGTGGACCGAATAGAGTCAATAAGAAGCTGCGAATAAGAAGCTGGATTCAGCCTTGTCCCTCCTTATCGCAAACACAACAGCAGTCTGGTGAGAAATCTCTGTAGACAGATGGCCTTTCATGTCACATTCAGCCTTATAATCTTTAAATGTGAGTAAAATTTGCTGTTTTGTCAACACCTTAAGGGGGTCACACACCAAAAGCGCCGCTTCACATTACGCTATAGAGAATCATTCAAACACTAGCTCTAAAGTGACGTTGGGGAATTAGTAACAGTTTCTGCTGTTCTGACGTCAGCTGCAGAAGTGAATGAATGGCGGTGGAAAGTAGTTTTTAGTAGGTTTTAGTAGGTTTTAGACTCTGTGTTTGATTTTCTTTTTTATGTAAAAGAATGTGCTGTTGTATAAACACAATATCACACGAGTAGCAGCATGCTATGGCTGTATGTCAGAACTGGTGGGGCGCTAAGGTAGCTCCCACCAATGCTGATATACAGCCATAGCATGCTGCTACTCGTGTGATATTGCTCATATGTATATATATAAAGTAAAATTACATTTACATAAATTTAAATGTTTTCAGTGCTTTTGCTTTTTTTGTTTTGTGATTGTTCTAAAAGATTTACATATACTTTGAAGTCATTCACAAAATGAGTAAGGTTTGGTTTACATTGAGCCCACTTTTTCTTATGTATATGGTATTTTCCCGACAGCATAAACAAATTAAAAATATATGGTCCTTTACAGTTCATGTTCTCATTATCGGAATAAAACCCCACATCAAATAAACCAATTTCTATCTTATACTTCATTTTTATTTTTTTTTGTCAATAAACAATTTCCAAATCTTTCCAAAATATTCTTGAGTAAATACAATGGGAAAAAAAAGATGGAAAATTGTTTCTGCAAATCACGTTTATGGCTTAAAAGTATATTATCATTATCCTCCCTTTTTAGGGCATTATTATGGCTTTTTATAGTTATTAACTTTTATAACATAATTTGGAATTTTCCTTCAATCTGTTGCGTTGATGTTATGTTGTAAATTTGATTATTTATCACCATTCAGACTTTTTATGTTAAAATTTTGTATTTTCAAGTTGTAATCATTCAGCTTTTTAATCATTACTTGACTTTTTAAACTCATGATTTTATCATTTAAACTTTATTGAAAAGGCTTTAAATACAATTAACATTTTGATTACATCTTAAAGTTTGTTTTACGTCATTATTTTAATATTTATAATTAAATTTTGACTGTTTATCTCACAATTGTGTATTTTTATGGTGTAAATTCAACATTATTGAAATTATTTAAATTGTCATAACTTAAGAGTTTTATTATCCACATTATTATGCATTTCTGCTTTTATTGATACTATTGCCTTTTGTAAACAGCAAGAAGGTCGCTAGTTCAAGCCCCAGCCGAGCCAGTTGGAATTTCTGTGTGGAGTTTGTATGTTCTCCCCGTGTTCACGTGGGTTTTCTCAGGATGTTCCGGTTTCCCCCACAAGCCCAAAACGTGTGTGTATGTGTGTGAATGAGTGTGTATGGATGTTTCCCAGTGATGGGTTGTAGCTGGAAGGGCATCCGCAGCGTAAAACATAAAACAGAGGTCACATTTCAGTCACGGACACATGCTTTTAGAGCCTTCATGAATGAATAAATGAATAAAATATGCTGTTTTACACCAAGGCAACCTGAGGTGCAGAAATATAATTGGCTACACTGGCATTGGGCGGGTTAAAAGAACCAAAACAAAGACAGCGTTCCGGCACGGAATACACATTTTCAAAGCAGAATATCTGACTCCAGCATTGTTTTACAGATAAACAAGAATGTTCACTTTGCATGTTTCCAAAATATCTGCAAACATATTATGGTATTTTTATGCTTTAGAAGAGTCAAAAACTTATTATATATATTTATGTAACATGATATTTACTAAATATTACAATGATTTTTAACATAAAAGAAAAAGAAGTCATTTTGACCCACAATGTATTTTTGGCTATTACCATAATATGAAATGGATTCAGGGTCACATTATTATGACACCATTTTTAATAAACCATGATTGTTTTTGTTCTCCTACACACCAGAGACGGGGTTTTCCTAATACACAGAGTAATGAAAGACTAAAAACTCTTTAAATGGTTTTACTAGCCACAGACAAAGAACAAATGAATCCCCATTATGTTTGCTTTATCTGTAAATCATTCATGACCTAAAAACAGCCCTCTGTCCTTATCAGCAGAAGTAATAGAGTAACCTTCTGGTATCCGTTCCTGTGTTTAAAGCAGAAGGTATCTTGAGGTGGGACTGACGACCAGAGTTCAGGACTTGAATCTTTTTATCAGCTCATACAACAACAGCAAACCAGCCACCAATGAGGAACCGGAGAAGAGCAATAAAAGCGATAAGCTGGAAATGGTTCAATTGATCGAGGCAACATGATCAAGCATGTTTGCTGCCACATCAGAAGGAACTAAATTTTCACCAGAAGGAGGAACTTTTTAGATATCAATTTTTTCAAAAAGCCAAAGAACAACGTGGTAGGAATTTTGGAAAAGAAACGCATGGAATTGTTGACAATGGAACCCCACAAAGAACTTCAGAAGTGTGTGACATCATATAAAGAACTTAAAAGCATTGGGCGAACCGATCTCTGAGAGAAAGAAAGACTTTAGGATTCATAAACAGTTTATCATGCTGCAGGTAGGCTTATCACATATTCTTGTGGTGTTTAACTGCTCACGATATGTACGGTATTATCAAAATATCGACAAAAAAAGGTAACAGGTGTAATAACATTACATAGTGTGTTGCATTATTTTATTCATGTTCACTGTAAGCAAATCTTTCTACCAAATAAAGTCTAATAGGTTACAATTAACAGGTATCGGCATGTGTCTAGCATGTTCGTAATCACGATATATTGAATATTTTTATCTCTATAACTTGAACTATTGAATATTGGCATATGTCTAACATGTTTGTTATCACAGTATATTGAATTATGTTATTTGTTCATTGCGCCAATATATTGAATTATTGAATATCGGCATAGGTGTAGCATGTTTGTTATTCCGATATTTAAAATTATTGAATAACAGCATATGTCTAGCATGTTTATTATGCCAATATATTGAATTTTTAAATATCGGCATATGTCTAACATGTTCATTATCCCGATATATTGAATTATAAAATATCGGCATATGTCTAGCATGTTCGTTATCCCTATATATTGAATTATTGACTATCGGCATATGTCCAGCATGTTTGTTATCCCTATATATTGAATTATTAAATATGTCTAGCATGTCCATTGCGCCAATATATTGAATTATTGAATATCGGCATAGGTGTAGCATGTTTGTTATTTCGATATATTAAATTATTGAATATCAGCATATGTCTAGCATGTTTGTTATCACAATATATTGAATTTTTGAATATCGGCATATATCTAAGATGTTCATTATGTTGATATATTGAATTATTAAATATTGGCATATATCTAGCATGTTTTTTATCCCAATATATTGAATTATTCAATACCGGCATATGTCCAAGATGTTCATTATGCCGATATATTGAATTAATGAATATCGGCATATGTCTAACATGTTCATTATCCTAATATATTGAATTATTAAATATCGGCATATGTCTAAGATGTTCATTATGCCAATATATTGAATTATTGAATATCGGTACAAACACTGCATGTTCGTTACCCCGATATATTAAATTACTGAATATCGGCATATGTCTAATATGTTCATTATGCCGATATATTGAATTATTAATTATTGGCATATGTCTAGCACGTTCGTTATCGCGATACATTGAATTATTGAATATCGTCATATGTCTAATATGTTTATTATCACAATATATTAAATGACTAAAAATTGGCATATGTCTAGCATCTGTGTTATCACAGTATATTAAATTATTGAATAACAGCATATGTATAGCATGTTTATTATGCCAATATATTGAATTTTTAAATATCGGCATATGTCTAACATGTTCATTATCCCTATATATTGAATAATTGACTACCGGCATATGTCCAGCATGTTTGTTATCCCTATATATTGAATAATTGAATATGTCTAGCATGTCCATTGTGCCAATATATTGAATTATTGAATATCGGCATAGGTGTAGCATGTTTGTTATTTCGATATATTAAATTATTGAATATCAGCATATGTCTAGCATGTTTGTTATCACAATATATTGAATTTTTGAATAACGGCATATATCTAAGATGTTCATTATGCCGATATATTGAATTATTAAATATTGGAATATATCTAGCATGTTTTTTATCCCAATATATTGAATTATTCAATACCGGCATATGTCCAAGATGTTCATTATGCCGATATATTAAATTAATGAATATCGGCATATGTCTAACATGTTCATTATCCTAATATATTGAATTATTAAATATCGGCATATGTCTAAGATGTTCATTATGCCGATATATTGAATTATTGAATATCGGTACAAACACTGCATGTTCGTTACCCCGATATATTAAATTACTGAATATCGGCATATGTCTAATATGGTCATTATGCCGATATATTAAATTATTTATTATCACCATATGTCTAGCACGTTCGTTATCGCGATACATTGAATTATTAAATATCGTCATATGTCTAATATGTTTATTATCACAATATATTAAATGACTGAAAATTGGCATATGTCTAGCATCTGTGTTATCACAGTATATTGAATTATTGAATATCGGTATATGTCTAACATAATCATTATCCTAATATATTTACATTTTGAATATCAGCATATGTCTAGCATCGTCGTTATCACAGTATATTGAATATCGGCATGTTTAGCATCTTCGTTATCATATTGAAATATTGAATATTGTTTTTTTGTCTAACATGTTACCCCAATATATTAAATTAAGGAATATTGGCATATGTCTAGCATGTTCGTTATCCCGATATATTGTATTATTGAATATCAGCATACATCCAGCATCTTTGTCATCACAATATATTAAATATCGGCATATGTCATGTTGCAGGTGGACTTCAGGACACTAATCGTGCCTGTTGGCATTGCGCGAATGCTGGAGGTGCTCCTAACATGCATCTGCTTTGCACTGGCGGCGTCAGCGGGCATCCCAGACCACGGCTCGTCCCACTGGGCCTGGAGTATGTTCTGCTGGTGCTTCTGCTGCTTTACCACGCTCCTCATCCTCATCCTGGAGTTCACCAACCTCCACACCAAAGTGCCCATTTCCTGGGAAGACTACACCATGGCTTTCGCGATGCTGTCCACGCTCATGATGGTCACCATTTCCATCGTCTACCCCACGTTTTTTGCGTGCGCCTCGTGCGCCAAGGAAATCGGTGCATCAGCGGTCTCCTGGCTGTGTTTCGGACTCTACGCTGCTGAAGTTTGGTTCCTCTACAAGAAACCTGGTGAAATAAGTGGCTTTCTGACCACCATTCCTGGTCTCCTAAAGATCCTGGAGACTTTTATTGCGTGTCTCATATTCACATCATTGAGTCCTGATGGATATAGGGGTTTTCCTGGGACGCAGTGGTGCGTTGCAGTCTACTCTATATGCTTCATTTTCTCATTGATCATCATTCTCCTCACCATCGCCAGGCTGTTGTCCGTCTTTCCATTTTCTTTCGACTTTGTGGTGATCAGTTTCAACATGTTGGCTGTGGTCATGTACGCAACCGCTGTTGTTGTCTGGCCGCTGTATGCGTTTAAAGATAAGCCTCGTCCTGATGACTGTAACCACTGTGAGTGGGACGATCTGGTGGTGGTGACCTTCATGACTGTCTTCAATCTCTTGGTTTACATTGCCGATATGGCGTACTCGATTAAATTAGTGTTTTTTACGCATCATCATAGTGAGGGGTGATGCTTTGTGCAGTTTCACTATGTGAAAGAAGACTGTTGGATGTACTGTATTTACTGTACACACAGTTAAAGTCAAAATGATTCGCCCTCCTGTGATTTTTTTCAAATATTTCCCAAACTATGTTTAACAGAGCAAGGAAATTTCCAAAGGATGTCTGATAATATTTTTTCTTCTGAAGAAAGTCTTATTTGTTTTATTTCGGCAAGAATAAAAGCAGTTTTTAATTTTATGGGTCAAAATTATTAGCCCCTTAAAGCTATATATATTTTTTTGATTTTCTACAGAACAAACCACTGTTATACAGTAACGTCTTAGCTGTATAAGATGAATCTGAAATAATATCTAGTAAAAAGGATGTACTGTCATCATGACAAAGATAAAATAAATCAGTTATTAGAAATTAGTTAGTAAAACTATTATGTTAAGAAATGTGTTAAAAAAATCTTCTCTGTTAAACAGAAATTGGGGAAAAATATACAAGAGGGCTAATAATCCTGACTTCAACTGTTGTAGGGAGTGGTCATAATAGTAAAACTTCTACTGATTAAATGCCTCAGCTTTCAGGTGTGTCTGTAACAAGTGTGTTTAAGCAGTTGATTTTAATCGCAGTCATAAACACACATGGTTACAGATGTAAAAAGGCAAGCTTTGTTTCTGAGTGTGAGTACACTCACCGGCCACTTTATTAAGTACACATTGCCAACAACTCATTGACTAAACCAGGGGTCACCAACCTTTATGAAACTGAGAGCTACTTCTTGGGTACCGATTAATGTTGAGGGCTACCAGTGTGATAAACACTTCTCAAATAACAAATTTGCTCAATTTACTTTTAATTATACTTTATGTTTTTGGTAATAATTAATGATTTTCATCCATGTGAAGACACTGATCTTGTTAATAATTCTCAGAAAAGTTATCAAGAATGATTTAGCAGGGCAGGAAATACCCTGTATTTAATGTATCAATGCGCAACACTTTATTTTTATATATCTCTGCAAATATTTACACTTTTAAATGATTACTTCTATATTAGATGAAGCTTACTGGTAAGTGGCGCTATGGTGAGCTATTTTTAGAACAGGCATGCGGGCAACATGTTGGTGAACCCTGGACTAAACTTTCTAATCAGCCAATCACATGACAGCAACTCAATGCATTTAGGCATGTAGACATGGTCAAGATGATCTGCTGCAGGTGAAACCGAGCATTAGAATGGGGAAGAAAGTTGATTTAAGAACGTGGCATTGTTATTGGTGCCAGACTCAAACAACTCAAATAACCACTCGTTACCACCGAGGTATGCAGAAGAGCATCTCTGAATGCATAACACGTTGAGGCAGATGGGCTACAGCAGCAGAAGACCACACCTGGTGTCACTCCTGTTAGCTAAGAACCGAAAGCTGAAGCTACATTTCACACAGACTCACCAAAACTGGACAATAGAAGAATGGAAAAATGTTGCCTGGTCTGATGCGTCTCAATTTCTGCTGTGACATTCGGATGGTAGGGCTCAGAATTTGGCATCAATAACATGAAATTTTAGATCCATCCTGCCTTATATCAGTCACAAGATCTCAATCCAATAGAGCATCTTTGGGATGTGGTGGAACAGCAATTGTGTGATGCTATCATGTCAGTATGGACCAAAACCTCTGAGGAATATTTCCAGTACCTTGTTGAATCTATGCCACAAAGGATTAAGGCAGTTTTAAAGGCAAAAAGGGCGTCCAACCCAGTACTAATAACATGTACCTAATAAAGTGGCCGGTGAGTGTATATGGATAAATACACTGCAAAAAGTGGAAAAAATAAATAACAATAATAATAAAATAAGTAATACCACTAAAAATTCCTTATTACTACAAATATTAAGGATATTACTATGCATTTTTAAAGTTTTACATTTGTAAAAAAACCTGAATATAAAAACTTAGGCCAAAATCTGCAAACACAATTAAACAACAACAGGACAAGACAACAACAGGGAATCAAAATAACACATTTTTTTTTATAAAAATAGTTTATTTTTTTATCTTGTCACCTATTTCTTTGTTTCATATGTGTGTTAATAACAAATATGTGATAATATGCACAAATACACAGGCGAAAACAACCTCTGTAATCCTCATTTTCTTATCTCTTCTTTTTTTTTTAAGGACACAAATAAGGGCATAAATAAAACCAAAGTAACAGGAACCATGAGGGATCCAAATGATAAATCCATTATATATATGATAGATGATGGATCCAATAAAAAAAACGTAATATAATTCATCAAATAACCTGCACACTGATTATCTAAATTAATTAAATATGATGAAATGCAGGGTTTGTAAATAAACTGGTTATTGTGCTATTTAATGGGTCGCCATCATTTAAAAGTGTTTTAAAATGTAAAATAGTAAAAACTATAAGTTATAATATATTCTGACTTCCAGTGTGTCGTATAAAAACAATAAAGTAGACGCCTATGCTGAGTTCAAACCAAACCACAAACATTACGACGAAACAAAAATAAATCCTAGTGTATGTAACAATGCTTTAAATGACGAGAGTTAAAACTCCCGATCGATGTAAACGATGAACATTTCAGCATATTGTTCATTTGAAGACATCACTAGAGTGTGTTTCCGAAAGCTGAATGCATTCAGCTGCCATTTAACACACTCTCAGACTCAGAGATCTAAAAGTCATCTCTCAAAGAGGACCGTCAGGTTTGTCTGATCGCTCATTACCTGCTCTTGAGGGTGACGATGGCAGATATGAAGAACTCGTACCAGAAGAAAGTGAAGCCGGTGGATAAAGCAGCCTTGAGGAGACTAGGAGAAAGGCCCTTGAAGAACCCCCGGGGTCCTTCCTCTCGGCCGATCCGCAACACACAATCCACAAATCCATGATATGTGCGCACCTGCTCAGAAAACACAAGAAACCACTATTTGTTCACATTGACTCGGGGTCTGTACGATTTTTTTTTATATGTTTTTGAAGTCTGAAGTGAATATAGTAAAATTGTAAAACATTATTACCACTGAAATAAACAGATTTTTATTTAAATATATTGTGAAATATCATTTATTTCTGTGATGTTAACACACATTTTGTTAACTAATGCATCATTAAAAAGCATGAACAGAACAAAACTAGAATAGAACAGAGAAAAAATAGAACCGAATAAAATAGAACAAAGAATAGAGCTGAATAGAACAGAACAAGAATAGCAAACTGAACTGGATTAAACAACAAAGAATAGAAAAGAACCAGAAAGAATAGAATTGAATAGAACATAGAAAAAGAACAGAACAAAGAACTAAAATTAAATAGTACAGAACAAAGAAAAGAATTAACAGAACATAATAGAAATAGAACAAAACTAAACTGAATAGAATAGAAAATAAGAATAGAATAGAATAGAATAGAATAGAATAGAATAGAATAGAATAGAATAGAATAGAATAGAATAGCAAAATACATAACTGAATATACAGGAATAAGAATATGGGGTAACACTTTTACCTACACACTATGAATCATCTGTTAAGCATTAGCTAATAGTGAATTCATTATTTGTTAAGCAACTCTACATTAATAGACTTCAGTGAGCAGTTTATAACTGCAGATACAAATGCTGTATTTTTGACTTAATAATTGTTCTTAAATACTTTATTACTGATTAATTTTTCATGAGTAATCAAGTATTCCATTATGTACAAACAGAGCAAAATATAATATAAACCGAACAAAGAACAGAATAGAATAAAATTGTATTGTCCGTTTTGGTATGACAGAAACAGACATAATTATAGATATTGATAGAGATGCACACAAGACTACAGGTAATCCAGAAAGATAATTTGTTATAAAGGTTTAATCGTAACTATTATTAATAATTTATTAGTGCAATAATGGATTGCTTGTAAATATTCGATTTAATTGACTATTCATGTATTACTGCCATCAATGTTGAAACAGCTGGAAATGTCATTAATCGCACTTTTTTTATCAGTGTAATGCATTCTTATAGGAAATATAAAATTCTAACTCAGACACCACACTCTTCTGATGGTGAATTTAGCTAGGAGAGATCACAAAATCCTCACATTTAAAACAAGCACAGTTTAACCCTTTCTGTTTATACTGGTGTAATGGCTATAATGTTGGGTAACACTTTATTTTGATGGTCCATTTGAGTATTAGTAAACTGTCTGCTTAATATCTGTTGATACTGCTGCTAAACAGACATTTTACTGACTATAAGAAACTTGTCAAGTACATGTCAACTTACACAAACCCTAACCCTAACCTAAATGTCTACATATAATCTAATGAGAATTAGTTGACATGTGGATGCAATGCAACTTAAATTCAACAAACGGACCATCAAAATAAAGTGTGACCTAATGTTGCTGGCCTGGCAAGCAGAAATAGCTCATTAAAAAACAATGTTGTTGTGTTTGAACCTCCAGTGTTTTTGATTAAAGCTCATTAGTGCTAGGCTTGTCACAATAATCAATATATCGACTTAACATGCAATTCTTGGTTCCCAAATAACGTTAAAGCCATTTTACAAACACATCAACCTCTCCGGTGTCAAAATTTATAATTAGACATTCACCTAATGGGACATTTAATAGTAAATAAATATATATATACATACAGTTGAAATAGGAATTATTAGCCCCCTCAAACTATTAGCACCCCTGTTTATTTTATTCCCCAATTTCTGTTTAACGGAGAGAAGATTTCTTCAACACATTTCTAATCATAATAGTTTTAATAACTCATTTCTAATAACTGTTTAATTTTATCTTTGCCATGATGACAGTAAACAATATTTGACTAGATCTTTTTCAAGACACTTCTATACAGCTTAAAGTGGCATTTAAAGGCTTAACTACGTTAATTAGGGTAAATAGGTAGGCTAGGGTAATTAGGCAAGTTATTGTATAAAGATGGTTTGTTCTGTAGACTATCAGAAAAAAATAGCTTAAAGCAGCTAATAATTTTGTCCTTAAAATGGTGTTTAAAAAATTAAAAACTGCTTTTATTCTAGCCGAAATAAAACAAATAAGACTTTCTCCAGAAGAAAAATATTATCAGACATACTGTGGTAATTTCTTTGCTCTGTTAAACAAAATTTGGGAAATATTTAAAAAAGAACAGCAAATTCAAAGTGGGGCTAATAATTCTGACTTCAACTGTATATTAGGATGTTTACCTTTTTTACATCAAAATATAGAATCTAAATAACATTAAGAATGATAAGTATTTTAAAGTGTTCATGGCTATACCGTTATATAATTGTTATATAATCAGTGGCATAAAATGATCTCAAAATTACAATAATATCGATTATCACAATATATTGCACAAAAATCAAATCAAATCACTTTTATTGCCACATCAGCAGCAGCACGTGTACTATGATGAGTGAAAAGCTTAGTAAACAAAAATTCCTCATCGGCCAAATCAGTGTTCTTACCTCTCCAAACTTCAGCCTGGCCTCTTCGAATCCACCCACTTGAAGTCTCTTTTTAATCAGGTCGAAAGGATACGTGAGAGTTTTACTGATGACTCCAGCACAACTACCACTGATCAGACTGTGAAGACCCGCTGAAACGAACAAAGAAATAAACAGTCACATACAGTATCAGGACATTGCAGTTATTCATTAGGGGTGTAACGGTTCACAAAAATTACGGTTCGGTTCGATACGATACAGTGGTGTCACGGTACGGTACGTTTTCGATACAGTTTCAATCTATTTTTAAGTATTTTTTTATTTTCAGAATGACGAGTGTCCACCTTTTCCTCAGTCAGTACAGATCTGCTTGCTTTGACAGTCACCTGCCATCTGAAAGCAGGAATTATCTGACTGAAATGGGCTCATGAAGGAATAATGTAACGGGGCTCTATTACTATAACATTTTCTTAAAACCCAATTTTCACTACCAATTAAGATCTCTCAATGTTTATTTTTCCATCACTCTCTTGGTAGCGGTGATGGTGCGCAACGTATCTGAAAAGCGGTGGGGGCGTATGCGTGCGATGTACCTGAGTGGCTGGGCTGAGTTGTGCCCAATGTACCTGAAGAGCTGGGAGGGATGCGGTGGAGAGGGGTGTGCAACGTATTTAAGGACCGGGGGGGAAGACGTGCGATTTCCGGAAGATTATCATTCGTTTGCCAAAGCATCCGGGAGACTTGGGATGTCTGGGATTACATTAACGTTACTAGCCATTTTGCGAGCTAGTGTAGCGCATGTCTGGAGTAGTGTTTGGAGGTTGGCTCTTGTGTCGGGGGTCTAGGGTTGCTGGGGCAAGGGGGGCGGAGCCAGCACGAGCAGCCAGGCTGACACAGAAGCTAGCAAGATTGCTAATGAGTGCATACTTTAATAAAGTGATATTCTGAGTTCAAAAGCGATGGTCTACTGTTTAACATGACAGTGGGGAAGGCAGCATGTTGTTTGTCACGTCATTTGGGATGCCGTGTTGAGCGTTGTTGCACTGAAAACATTATATTTTGTACTTATTCCCTTTTATCTTTTTAGATATTAGTCTAAATTGAATCGTTCAGTTTGTAATGCGTATTGAACCGAAAGTCTCATACCGAACGGTTCAATACGAATATGCGTATCGTTACACCCTTATTATTCATAGATATTTACTTTAAAAATATTGTTTAAAAATTAGTTAAAATTAAAATAAAAAGTTAAATTTGCTTAAATGCAGCTGTAAAAATATACAAAACAGAGTTAACTAAAAAAAAAAAATTGGATGCAACGCTACTCAAATAAAGCACTATTCATTTCAGGCCAGAAATAATGCAAGATTTTTCAATTTAAATGAGCTTAAATTAAAAATAAATCAAATTAAACAAATTAAAACTATTAATATTAAAATGTATTTACATTGCTGAAATACAAAAATATAAAAACGATGCTGCAAAAATGACTGAGACTTCATTTAAATTACTGTGAAAATATGTTTAAATATAAAATATTAGAAGTTGTAATTATGCTGAAGCAACACTGATTTCAGCTGGAAAAAAAAATTAACATGATACCAAGACAAATAAAAACATATATAGAAAACATGAATGAACGAATAAATAATTGAATAAAATCACTTTAAGTATTAATAATAAGGATGCACGATATATCTGCGGCCATATCGATATCGGCTGAAAAAAGCTATTTTTAATGTCATCGTTATCGGTACGATATCAAAATTAGGCCAATATCTTTAAGCCAGGAGAGCTCAAACTCAGTCCTGGATGGCCAACTTTCTTCAACTCATCTACCTGGAAGTTTTTGTATACTTAGAGGTTGATTGGCTAATTCAGGTGTGTTTAATTGGGGTTGGAACTAAAATATGCAGGACACTGGCACTCCAGGACCAAGTTTGGTCACCCCTGCTTTAAGCTAATAAATTACGTAATTGTACAGACCTGCCTGCCTTGTAAGCATGAGAGAATCTTGCGGGAGTGTGGTAATATAAGCGTCAAATGACTAACAATTGTACATTACTTTAATGTACTTTTTTTGTTTGAGAACATTTGAGCTGGTTTCAGTTCTTAGTTCTTTCTTTTTAGTTTTCATTTTATTTAAAATATTTATTTAAATTGTTTGTTAACTAAATCCAGTTTTATGCAACAGTCAAGTTGCATGTTAACTTTTTATGCGAGGAAAAGGAAATCATTTATTTCTGGCATGCTGATTTATGTGAAATCATGAATATAGGTCTATTTAATCACCTTGCAATTTTGAAATTATTGCTTATTTGAAATGTTTTTGCTTTTAGTAGGCTATTCTAAGATCCGTTCAAACTTTCATGAAGTTTAAAAAAAAAAATCAGTTGTTAACTGTACAAAAATATACATTTTTAAATATTTTTATTCATATAGGCGACGCTGTGGCTCAGTAGGTAGTGCTGTCACCTGCTGGTTCGAGCCTCTGGTGGGTCAGTTGGCATTTGTGTGTGGAGTTTGCATGTTCTCCCCGCGTTCCCATGGGTTTCCTCCGGGTGCTCCGGCTACCCCCACAGTCCAAAGACATGCGGTACAGGTGAATTGGGTAAACTAAATTGTCCGTAGTGTATGTGTGTGAATGAGAGTGTATGAGTGTTTCCCAGAGATGGGTTGCACCTGAAAGGGCATCCGCTGCGTAAAACATGTGCTGGATAAGTTGGCGGTTCATTACGCTGTGGCAACCCCAGATTAATAAAGGGACTAAGCCGAAAATAAAATAAATGAATTTATATTCGTCTGCCTATATACACATAAGATTTATCGGTTATCTGTATCAGCCCAAAAATCCATAATGGTGCATTCATAATTCATTCATTCATTCATTTACATTCCCATTATTAATTTGAGGTCACCACAGTGGAATGCATGCAACTTATCCAGCATATGTTTATGCAGTGAATGCCCTTCCAGATGCAACCCAGCACTGGGAAAGCATCTCTAATTAATATATAAATAAGAAATCTGCATGATTCACAGGACATACTCACTAAAAAGTTTAACAGTAGTAAACATCCTCAGAAATCTTTTCAGTCATATTTACAACAAGAGTGATTTTATGACACATTAAAAGTTTGGTTTTGTTTGTATAACAGCCTTCCATTGCTGTTATCGCCAGAAATGGGGGTGAGCACGTATTTCACGCGTGCAATCAGAGTCCATGCATGCTAAAGTTGTTTTTAAGCAGAATGTCTTTATTTGTGCAGGTGAATTAAACAAAGCCTCAATCTTTGCTTCTCCTTTCTTCTTTATCATGTCAATATAACATTCACTCCATGTATACACAGCACATATCTAAACACTGCTGTTTTCTGGCTAGCAAACAAGTTACTCTGTAGCACGGTCAAAAACCGTGTGCTTTCCCATACCTGACGCTCTTCCTCGCTTACACAGGCACCTCAGTTATAGTTTTCAGTTAGTGACACCTAGTGGACAACATAAATCACTACAACACAAAAAATGGCTCCTACACACCGGCCCCTTAATTGATTATGGTAATTAACATAACAATTACAAATATTACGTAAAGGAGCCATAACAAATATTGAAGCACCAGATGACACAGACTGTAACAGTCCACATTAGTCATTTACCTCCAGCAACAGACAAAGCTTTCTTACTGGTCGTTCTAAAATACTACTCTTGGTTTTAACCTTTACAGTTCGTACCAGGCCCTTATCATCTGAAAAGGTTTCTAATACTCGACCAAGTGGCCATGAGCCACGAGGCGCAGTAGGATCCAGTAAAAGTACAATGTCCCCTGTACTAAAACTTTGACGTTCCTTTGTCCATTTTTGACGTTTTTGGAGTAGAGGAAGATACTCCCGTATCCATCTTTTCCAGAAAAGATCAGCTAGGTACTGCACTTGTTTCCATCTTCTTTTCACATAGAGATCTGTTCTTTCAAAAAGACCTGGTGGTAATGCAGGCTTGCCTTTCATGAGAAGCAGATGATTTGGAGTAAGAGCTTCAAGGTCATTGGGATCACTGGATACCTTGGTAATGGGACGATCATTTAGGATTGATTCTACTTCACACAGAATGGTATGAAAGGATTCGTCATCCAGTGTTTGTTGGCGAAGTACAGAGCAAAGAATGTTTCTCACCATCCGAATAATGCGCTCCCATGCACCTCCATAATGGGATCCAGCCGGTGGATTGAAGCTCCACTGAACACCTACTTGAAGTAACTCCTTTTCAATTTGCTTGTCGTTCCATGCAAAAATGGCCTCTTTTAACTCTCTGTTGGCACCAATGAAGTTTGTCCCATTATCTGACCTGATGTGTACTACTTGACCTCTACGAGAAATAAATCTTCGTAGAGCATTTATACATCCATCTGTGTCCAAAGAATAGGCTACTTCCAAGTGCACCGCTCTACTTGCCATACAAGTAGAAATCACTCCGTATCGTTTTACTGTACTACGTCCTCTTCTAACTTCGATAGGACCGAAGTAATCCACACCAGTATTTGTAAAAGGTGGAAGATCAGGTGTAATTCGTTCAAGAGGTAGGTCAGACATCTTTTGCTCGCCCATCTTTCCTTTGTAACGTCTACATACAATACATTTGGAAATGACTTTTCTTGCAGCAGCATTAGCGTTTATAATCCAATATGATTGTCTGAGTTTGGACAACATATGATTCCTACCACAATGACCCAATTGGTCATGAATGTGATGAAGTAGAAGATTTGACACATGGTGATTTTTGGACAAAATGATGGGATGTTTGGCTTCGATAGGCATGGCTGCCTTTCTGAGTCTTCCTCCTACTCTGATGAGTTCGTCATCCAATACAGGGTCCAATCTGTATATGCTGCTCTCCTTCTTGACCCCACAGGAACCATGCTTCAGTTGTTGAATCTCATCTCGAAACTCTTGCTGCTGACTGAAGCGAACAATGGCTATTTCAGCCTCAAAGAGGTCTTCCAACGACAAAAATTGTCCACCCAAAGTTGCCTTGAATGACTTCATTTGTAAATCTATGTCTGATTTTGAAGCATTGCAATTCCTTTCCAGTAACAGTAATTCCTTTCTTTTGAGACATATCAGTTTCAGTAGTTTTTTTACCTTGAGCATCCAAGCAACTGCCACTTTCAGTTTTTTCCAGTCTGAAAAATGTGTGATAAGACAGTTACTGGCATTCTGGATATCTTGCATGATAACAGCATTCACTCTAAGATCTTTCTTGATCTCTGGATCATCATCTTCGTGCATATCGACAATTTGCTCTTTGGGGTGTAACTGATGCTCTTCTGTTCTCCAAAGAAAGCTAGGACCTGCAATCCATCTCTTACTGTGCATAAATGCCTTGATATGCATTCCACGTGAAGCATCATCTGCCGGATTTTCCTTGGTGGCAACATATCTCCACTGCTGAAGCAATGTCCTATCTCTAATGTAAGAGACCCTATTTGCAACAAAGGTTTGGAAGCGTTTGTCTTCATTTTTGATGTACTTGAGCACAGTTTGACTATCAGTCCAAAAAACTGAGTTCTCCAATTGAAGTCTTAATTCCCTTCTCAACATCTGGTCCACTTTAACAGAGAGAACAGCTGCTGTTAACTCCAAGCGAGGAATGGTTAGAGTTTTAAGGGGAGCCACTCTGGACTTAGCAAGTAGAAATGTTACATGCACTTTATCATCACTGTTAATCATCCTAAGATAAGTAACCATACCATATCCTTTTTCAGAGGCATCTGAAAAATGATGCAAACAGGCATGCATGATTTCACCGAAATCTGTAGGTTTTAAGCATCGGCCTACTTGAAACTCTGACACTTCATCCAAATTAGAAATCCAACAAGTCCACTGTTTTCGGAGAGCTGGAGGTATTTCTTCATCCCAGCCCAGATTCTGTCTACACATCTCCTGTAGAAGCAACTTGGCGGGCAACATAAGAGGAGCAAGAAATCCCATAGGATCATAAACTGAACTAACAGTAGACAAAATTCCTCTTCTTGTGCACTGATGGGGTTTCAACTGCAGTTTAAATTGAAACGTGTCAGCTTCTGCACACCACTTGAGCCCCAAAGTTCGTTCTACAGGCAACTTGTCCCGGTCTAAATCCAAGTACTGGATGTCCTTACTTCTGTACTCTTCTGGAACTGATTGTAGTACCTTACGACTATTACTGGTCCATTTCGTCAAACAAAATCCACCCTTTTGACAAAGAGCAATAAGATCCTGCACCATGGCAATAGCAGCCTCCTCTGAGAAGATGCTTTTCAAGCAGTCATCTACATAGAAACAATCAAAGACAGTGTCGATCACTTCTGATGGAAAAAGTGCTTGATTGTCCTCCGCCGTTCGTCTTAATGCATAACATGCACAACTTGGAGAAGACGCGGCTCCAAACAGATGGACTATCATTCTATATGTAGTGACTTCCTGCTTCAAGTTTCCATCAGACCACCATAAAAACCGAAGAAAATCCACATCATCTTCTGCTACCTTGACCTGATGAAACATAGCTTGAATGTCAGCCATTAGTGCTATGGTTTCCTGTCTGAATCGTAACAATACTCCCAAAAGTGAATTTGTAAGATTGGGACCTTGCAACAATTGTTTGTTGAGTGAAGTATCTCTAAACGTTGCCCCACAATCAAACACCACCCTCAATGTTCCTTTCTTTGCATGTAATACTCCATGATGAGGAATATACCAAACCTTTCCATCATCACGATCTAATTGATGCTCTGGCACCTTTTCAGCATATCCTTTCTCCAGAACATCAGACAGAAAATGAGTATACTCCTCATGCAACAGTTGATTCCTTTCAAGCCTTTTTCTCAAACCATTACACCTTTGTTTGGCAACACTTAAGTTGTTTGGAAGTACAACATCATCACTACGAAATGGTAGCCTCAGGCTATAATGACCATCCAGCATTTTGACAGAGTTCTTCATCATTTCCATAAATTGCAAATCCTCCCTTGACATCTCCTCTTTCTCGACAACAATTTCATTGAAGTCGTGATTATACTGATTTTGGAGCAATTCTTCAAGCCTTCTGATAGAAATCCTATTAACAGTAACAGAGGGTGTACCAGTTTCATCCTCGCAGTTACTGCTTGCTTCTGAAAGTCCATTAACAACCCAACCCAGTAGGGTTCTAATGGCATATGGCCCATCGCCATAGCTGTTTATTATTTCCCAAGGTTCCATTACTTGAGATGCATTAGCTCCAATCAGTAAACCTATATTGGCTTCAATGTGAGGAATTGTTACTCTGTCCAGATATGGCCATTTGGAAATGTCCTCCTGCGTTACAATATTGTCCGAATTGACAGGCAGTTTCTTTTGTGTGTACACTTCAGGAAGAGAGAAGAACTTATTACTGTTGATACCGCATACCTCTAAACCAGTTATGACATTACAAGACACAGGCTGTTCTTGCCCCATAGTACGAAGATAGATGTTAATTTTTTTTCCTCCAATGTTAAGCTCATTCATGAGCTGCTCTGAACAAAATGAGGCTGAGCTCCCAGGGTCCAGAAAGGCATAAGTCTGAATTACTTTCTGACTTTTAACTGATTTTACTTGTACTGGAATAATTGAAAGCAAGCACTTTTCATTCCCGGCCCCTGTATGGCCACAAGTTTGAGTAGAGACTATGCTGCTCCTCTTTTCAGTGTCCTTTGCCTGTGGAATTCCAGCTGCCAATTTGCGATATATGTGCAAAACTGTAGGATGCATTTGCTTGCAGACTTCACAGACAAGACGATTGTCACATTCTTTGCTTAAATGTCTAGATTTCAAACAGCTGAAACAAATTCCTTTTCCTTTCAAAAAGTCAATCTTTTCTCGTTGTGTCTTCTTCTTTAAAACATGACACCTTTCCAAAACATGATTGCCTTGACATAACAAGCAAGTCTTGCTCACAAAACGAGTTCCTTGCTGCAAGTTTTTAACTGGAACTGAGGCAACAACATTTGTAGCAAAACTGTTTCCCTTGAATACCTTACCAGCTTTGCTTGCAACTTGTTGTTTGTCTTGAATACATCCAAACACAGGATCAGAAACGATCTTTGCATGTCGTTCGATGAAATCAACAAGATGTGAGAAATTGGGTCTGGCTTGGATCAGATCCATTATCTCACAGGCCTTTTCTCGCCAACGTTCTCTCAACTTGAAAGGTAACTTCATTACAACGGTTCTCATATTACTTGGCATGTTGAGCTCTTGCATAAAAGAGATGTCATTAAGAAGGTTACAACATGAGCGCAAAAACAAGGAATATGCATATAACCCTTGTGCGTCCTCAGCCTTTAACAAGGGCCAACCTAAAGCTTTATTCATATATGCAGCAGCAATTTTAAAATCATTACCAAATTGCTCCTTCAGAAGATTCTTAGCCAATGGATAACCTATTTCAGGATCAAGATGTTGACAACTTCGAACCAGTTCCTTAGGTTGACCTGTGGTAAATTGCTCCAAAAAATACAAACAGTCCCTTTTATTGCGAGTTCTTTCCTCAACACCATGTTCAAATGCTCTCAAAAAGGATACATAATGAAGTGGATCACCATTGAAGACTGGAATCTCTCTATTTGGAAGTGTGTGAGGTTGAGCTTGATGTACAAGATATGCAGTGAGCTCCTCCTGCTTTCTCAAAATCTCAAAAAGAGGTTCATCGTATGATGGAAGAGGGTTTAAAGCTTGTGTTGCCATACTGCCACTGGAATGTTGTACAAACTGACTTGAGTCCTGATGTTGATGAGTGCTGGTGCCATAAGTGTTCAATCCTCCTTTGTGCTGCATTTTTGTTGATTGTGATGGGAAGTTAGAAGTAGTGCCAGTTGGTTGTGATGGACTGCTGTTTTTAGCTCCAACTGTGGCCACTGATAGTTGACTTGTTGGTACATATTCAGTAGCTTGTGGATTTAATATTTTTCTTCTTGTTGAATCAAAAATTCCATTTCCAATCACTTCCCTTGACGTTTGACTCTTTGTAACTTCCTTTCCTTTTGAATGAGAACTACCAGTACGTGAGAATTTGCTTTGGCTGCCAACAGTACTCAAAACAGCAAGTTTTGCAGTAGATGCTGCTATTTCAGCATCCAATTCAAGTTGTTCCTTCTGTTTTCTCAATTCCTCTTGCTTTGTTTCAATTGCATGTTTAGATTTCAATGCAGCGGCACGGGCCATAAGTGCAGCTCTCTCTGCTTCAGCTTGTACACGAGCTGATGCAGTAGAAGAACTACTACTGGAACTGTGCTTACTATAGTTAGTGGCACCCTTTGAAACATTTGAAACACTGTCCTCTGGGACGACCTCATCATTAATATTTGCATCAGTAACCCCTTCAGTTATTTCCTGACATGTGTCAGATGTGGACAACCATAAATTGACATGTTCAATAAACTCGTTTTTTGAAATCATTTTTGCCTTGTACCATATATCATGTTTCTCAATTTTATTATCAGGCAACAAAGTCAACAAAGATTCATGTGCTTCTTGAGCCTCCAAACATAACCTTTTGAAATTTTCAAATACACTTTGTACTTCATTTTCATATTCTCTGTTATTTTGCATCAACCTTTTAATAGTTTCTATTATTTTGTCTGCTTTGTTCAACTTTGCTTTCCTAATTGCTTGCAATGATTGCAGTTTTTCCAATAAGGCCTTTGCGGTAAGTTTAACTGGCCTTTTTTGCCTTTCAGGCTCACTATCATCATAAAGCTGTTGTTTTGACCCAGCAGATTCTTCCTCATTTAAACACTGTTCCTCCATATTACCACAATTTCAGAACAACCATACAGTACAAAAAATTGTCCAACCCTTTGGCAACCAATGCATTGGATTTACGCTTGTTTTGTGTGCACACATATTAAATGGCCATTAAGTTCAGTTATTGTTGCAACAATGTACCTTTAAATCCTGTGTTGAATCACCATCCAATGCGAATCCAACAGGAACAACGAACGAAGTCCAACGCAACTAGAACAGGAACAGCAAACGAAGTCCAATGCAACTCTATCAGGAACAGCAAACGAGATCCACAGCAACCCCAACAGGAACAGCAATGAAGTCCAACGCCACTCCAACAGGATCAGCAAGCGAGATCCACAGCAACTCAAACAGGAACAGCAAACGAGATCCACATGGCTATCGGTCCCAAGTATAAATGTGTTCAAGAGCTGTCACTGACGTGAATTTATACTCACAGATCACTGGAAGCAGAGGTTTTTGACTTAATATAACAGCCTTCCATTGCTGTTATCGCCAGAAATGGGGGTGAGCACGTATTTCACGCGTGCAATCAGAGTCCATGCATGCTAAAGTTGTTTTTAAGCAGAATGTCTTTATTTGTGCAGGTGAATTAAACAAAGCCTCAATCTTTGCTTCTCCTTTCTTCTTTATCATGTCAATATAACATTCACTCCATGTATACACAGCACATATCTAAACACTGCTGTTTTCTGGCTAGCAAACAAGTTACTCTGTAGCACGGTCAAAAACCGTGTGCTTTCCCATACCTGACGCTCTTCCTCGCTTACACAGGCACCTCAGTTATAGTTTTCAGTTAGTGACACCTAGTGGACAACATAAATCACTACAACACAAAAAATGGCTCCTACAGTTTGGCTCCAAAAACATTTACAAATTGCTGTAAGATAGCACTGACATTCAAACTGACATTTCCAAATAAGCCTATATCTGGTCCTACAGTGCTCATAATGCTTGTTGTTGACTTAAAAACTTATTTGTAATTATTGCCTCATAAATAAGCATAAAATGGCAGAACAACAGAGCTTGTTTTTTTTAAAACCTACTTCTGGGAAAGTCCTAAGACTAAGAAGTTTTAGACATTAAAATATTTTATAGAAATACCATAGTGATACATATTTTAAAACGTACTATACTAGCCTAGTTTAATGCACATGCTCTGACCTTTAGATTTGGTGTCCTGTAGCTCCAGAAGTTTCTTCAGAATATTATAAAAGAAAAACTGCAGGCCAGCGTATGGAAACACGGCCACGAGGGTGGGTGTAAGGCCCCTGTAAAAAGTGAAGGGCCCCTCAGAGCGCAACATGGTGCCAATGGCATGCCTGAGGTTGCGATAAATCTGTACATAAGAGAACAAACCATCGTTATACAATGACATGCCTAATTACACAAACTTGCCTAAGTAACCTAGTTAAGCCTTTAAAGTGCACTTTGAGCTGAATGCTAGTATCTTGAAAAACATCAAAGTTCCAGAAAGCAAAGAAGGCCAAGGTGCTCCAGGATTGGCCAGCACAGTCACCAGACATGAACATGATTGAGCATGTCTGGGGTAAGATGGAGGAGACATTAAAGATGAATCTAAAGAATCTTGATGAACTCTGGGAGTCCTGCAAGCACGCTTTCTTTGCCACTCCAGATGACTTTATTTGAGTCTATGCAGAGATGTATGGATGAAGTCGTCCAAGCTCACGGGAGTCATACACAATATTCATTCTTCTTCCACTGCAGCATGACTTTATATTCTATACTGCACATTATTTCTGTTAAGTGACAAGACTTTAATCTAAGCAAAGTCAGATCTTACTGTGCTAATTAAATCATTAAGCAACTGAGCAGCTAGTAATGGTATGTAATGTTCATGAACTCTGACCTTGGGTTCGCCCTGGGCAGCAAAGCGTGTGCGAAGGGTATCCAGCGGCTGGCAGGCCACAGTGGCAGAGCAAGCAGCCAAACCGCCACAGATGAAATGAACTCCTGCTGTCTGGCTGTTGTAGGGGGTTTTCTTATGGACCAGCTCCGTCAGAACTTCAAAACTCGCAAACTAAGACAAAACAGACAAACAACAACGAGTTTCAGGGGCATGTCTGCAGTTTTGTCAAGGGTAATTACAACCACAATATTTAATTACAATATTTAATTATTACCAAACATGCTAAATTACAATTAGAACAGAAATTATAGCTTGTTTGTTTTTTATGTCAAAACTATGGCAATTTTATTGTAATTTAATTATGGCAAAATTATGGCTATTTTCATAAGGAGAGAAAATGTATCAAAACCATATTAGAATTTAACATATTAGAATATATATATATATATATAAAAATGAACGATATTTAATTAGAATAGAACAGAACAGAATATACAGGAACAGAACAAAATTGTCAAAAGATTAAATTTGGTTTAAAACAGAAATTGATGTTATACAAAACTAATGAGAGCAGAACAAGTTAGAATAGAATAAGTTATAATACTACAATAGAATAGAACAGAATATATAGCAACAAAACAGTTTGAACAGAACAGAATGTACAGGAACATAACATGAATAGAATAGAATAGAATAGAATAGAATAGAATAGAATAGAATAGAATAGAATAGAACTAAGCAGAACAGGTTAGAATAGAATAGAGTAGAATAGAATACACAGGAACAAAACAAGTTAGAATAGAATAGAACAAGTTAGAATAGAATGGAACAAGTTAGAATAGAATAGAACAAGTTAGAATAGAATGCAACAAGTTAGAATAGAATAGAACAAGTTAGAATAGAATGGAACAAGTTAGAATAGAATGGAATAAAGTTGAAGTGGACCAAACAGAACAAGTTAGCATAGAGTAGAATAGAATAGAATAGAATAGAATAGAATAGAATAGAACTAAGCAGAACAGGTTAGAATAGAATAGAGTAGAATAGAATACACAGGAACAAAACAAGTTAGAATAGAATAGAACAAGTTAGAATAGAATGGAACAAGTTAGAATAGAATAGAACAAGTTAGAATAGAATGGAACAAGTTAGAATAGAATGGAACAAGTTAGAATATAATGGAATAAAGTTGAAGTGGACCAAACAGAACAAGTTAGCATAGAGTAGAATAGAATAGAATAGAATAGAATAGAATAGAATAGAATAGAATAGAATAGAATATACAGGAACTAAGCAGAACAGGTTAGAATAGAATAGAGTAGAATAGAATACACAGGAACAAAACAAGTTAGAATAGAATGGAACAAGTTAGAATAGAATAGAACAAGTTAGAATAGAATGGAACAAGTTAGAATAGAATGGAACAAGTTAGAATAGAATGGAATAAAGTTGAAGTGGACCAAACAGAACAAGTTAGCATAGAATAGAATAGAATAGAATAGAATAGAATAGAATATACACGAACATGAAAAGGAACAGAACAAGTTAGAATAGAATGGAATAGAATTTAAGTGGACCAAACAAAACAACGTAGAATATAATAAAACAGAATAGTCAGGAACAGAACAGAGCTAGAAAGAATAAATAATAGAATAAACTAGAATAGAACAAAAACAACAGAACAGAAAAAAATTGGAATAAAACAAAACTAATTAGAATTGAATAGAGCATAATAGAATAAAAACAGACTAAAAAATAGAATCTTAATAAAATAGAGGGCAAGACAAAAGAAAAGCTGATTTTCTACCCTTAGAAGGGGGTACATTTAATTTTAACAATTTAGTTACAACAATATTTTTTACTTCATTGTTGGTTATTATCAGAAAGATGACTGTAAACATCTGAATATGCAGTGTTCATCTTCAAGTACCTGAACTGCCCCATAACACACAGACAGCAGCTGGGCAGGAATGTGACCTTTCCAAAAAGCAGGAAGGCCCTCTTCAGTCAGAATACAGCGGGTGGCTTGCCACAAACCCCAGTACTTTCCCTGACGACTCCGCCATGACACCTTCTCGATCTGGAGCTGTCAGAACAACATTTGCAAATATTCAAAACGACCTCACAACATCACAATAATACCTGTATAAGGACTCATTTCAGAAAGGTTTGAATGTAAAGTCTAAAGTGTCACACACTGCCACCTTGAAGAGAAACCATTAGTTGCTATGCTACAGTAGGTAAACTACAAAGAAATTCACATTATCTGCATTAATAATAATAAATTGTATTTAAATTGTGCTTTTCTCAGACTCGAAGCACTAACAAGAGCATCAGAACACAGTGGAATATGAAATACAAGAAAATTAAAAATACAGATTAAAAGAAAGCCTCATAAGTTATAAGCAATAATAAAAAGATGAGTTTTAAGAAGTTTCTTAAAATAGTCCAGGGAACTGGCGTTCCTGATGTTTGTGGGAAGAGTATTCAACAGTTTAGGTGCACGGTAGGAGAATGCCCCCCTCCTGTGGTGCTAAGTTTGCAATGAGGCTGAAACAAGGTGACTCAGAAGCGGAACGTACATTATGAAAGGAAGAAGATGTAGATATCAGATCACATATAAAAACAGGAGCAGAACCGTGAACAGCTTTAGTAGTTACAATCAAGGTTTTAAAAATGATGCATGACTTAACAGGCAACCAGTGTAACTGTGGAAGGGGTAATGTGAGAATGAGATGATGTGTGAGTGAAAACATGACGTGTGAATTTTGAACACATTGTAAAATCTTAAGTGAATTGGCTGGCAGACCCCCAAATAAAGAGTTACAAAAATCTAAACGAGATGTAATAAAAGCATGGACAAGCCCTTCAGCATCTGGTGTAGAGAGAAAAGGACGGACGCAGGAAATGTTGCGTAAGTGACAAAATGCAGTTTTTGTTAAACTGTTTAAAATGAGGTTTCAGGCTAAGCTGAGCAGCAAAAAGTACACCAAGATTCACACCTGCATAGAAGAAGTTAAAAGAGAATCAACTGTTAATACAAAGTACTGAACAAAATAGAATAGAATAGAATAGAATAGAATAGAATAGAATAGAATAGAAATGACCGAACAGGATAGAATAAAACAGAGCAAAACAAAATAGAATTAAACAGAGATTTAAAACAAAATAAGAGAAAACGTTAAAATAGAATAGCATAGTATAGAAAAGAATAAATTAGATTAGAATAGAATACAATAGACAGAAATGGAACAAATTATAATAGAACAGAATAGAATAGAAATTACACATGAACAGAACAAAAGAAAACAAATTAAAATAGAATAGAACAGAACAAGTTAGATCAGAACATAATAGAATACACAGAAATGGAACAAGTTAGAATAGAATAGAGCAGAATAGACTACAGGAACAGAACAAGTTAAAATAGATAGACTAGAATAGAAATTATAGAAACAGAAAAGGTTAGAATAGAATTAAGCAGAACAGAATAGAAACAGAACAAGTTAAAATATAATACAAAATACAGGAACAAAACAAGTTAGAATAGAAATAGAATAAAATAGACAGAAACAGAATAGAATAGAATAGAATTGAATAAAAAACAGGAACAAAACAAGTTAAAATAGAATAGAAAATTCAGGGACAAAATAAGTTAGAATAAAATTAAACAGAATAGAATAGACAGAAACAGAACAAGTTAAAACAGAATAGAACAGAATAAAAAAGGAATTACAAAAACAGAACAAGTTAGAATAGCAATAGTATAGAAGAGACAGAAACAGAACAGTTTAGAATAAAATGGATCAGAATAGAATAGAAAATATTGGAAGAGAACAAGTTGAAATATAATAGAATAAAAATACAGGAATAGAATAGAATTAAACAGAATATATTAGACAAAAACAGAACAAGTCAGAATAGAATTGAGCAGAATAGAATAGGGGAAAAATACCAGATCAAAACAAGTTTAAACAGAATAGAATAGAAAATACAAGAACAAAATGAGTTAGACTAGAATTAAAAAGTATAGAATAGACAAAAACAGAACAAGTTAGAATAGAATACAACAGAATAGAATAGACAGAAACAGAACATGTTACAATAGAATAGAATGCAAATACAGGAACAGAACAAGCTAGAATAGAATACAACAGAATAAAATAGACAGAAAAAGAACAGGTTAGAATAGAATATAGAAAAATAGAATAGAAAATACATGAACAGAACAAATCTGACTAGAATTAAACAGAACAGAATTGGCAGAAACTGAACAATTTAGAATAGAATATAACAGAACAGAAAAGAAAATACTGTAACAGATCGAGTTAAAATAGAACAGAATAAAATAGAAACAAAACAATTTAGAATAGAAAAGAGCAGAATAAAATAGAAAGTACAGGAACAGAACAGGTTAAATAAAATTATAGGTTAGAAAAACCTCATCACAATTAAACCCATATGAGGACTCATTTAAGAAAGGCTTTAAATGTAAAGCTGGAAGTGTCACACACTGCCATCTTGAGGCCGATCCACCCGTTACTATGCTAGATAAACTACCAAAACAAACCAATATACACACACTAAAAGCACACAGCATCATGTGGCACATTTAAGAGCAGTTTAAAGCAGAGACACACACTCCTCTGAAGTGAGCATGCTCAGTCAGTACAGATGTGAATTTGGGAGTGGCGCTAAAATTCCACAGGAAAAAAAGTGACTCATGTTTAAAGTACGACAATGTGAATCAGATGGAAAAAAAGAGCTCAGTGTTTCTGTTTTCATTTCATGACTACATATTACAAGAGCACAACAGAACAGAAATGAAAGTTAAAAGAAAGTTCCTATACCTGAAACCTGATTTTGACAACATCAAGAGGGCTGATGAGGGCCCGGGTGACGATGCCCGCCGCTGACCCCGCCAGAGCTGCTTCCTCTGGGGCCAGAGACACACTGGGGGAGTTTGGGTCATATCCCACCATTCCTGCTCAGATCAGGAGACAGAAACACAGCATGTTGTAGACTACTTTCACTTTTTATTAATCTGACACTGATGTGCACGGAGGATGAAAACCCCAGTGGAACTAAACAGAGATGAACTGAAAAGACGGATGAATGGATGGATGGATGGATGGATGGATGGATGGATGGAGATAAATATATACAGACAGACAGACAGACAGACGGACGGACGGACGGATGGACAGACAGACGGATGGATGGATAGATATAAACAGATACAAATGGATGGGTGGACAGACAGACAGACAGACAGACAGACAGACAGACAGACAGACAGACAGACAGACAGATAGATAGATAGATAGATAGATAGATAGATAGATAGATAGATAGATAGATAGATAGATAGATAGATAGAAACAGATACAGATAGATTGATGGATAGAGATAAATACAGCTAGACGCCGGATGGACAGACAGACAGACAGACAGACGGACAGACAGACAGACAGATGGACGGATAGATATAAACAGATACAGATGGATGGATGAATGGACAGACAGACAGATAAAGTTCTGTAATCAAATTAAATTATTAACATTTAGTCAATTTACCACAAAAGAACTGTATGAACATATAATAACAATAAATGACATTTGCTGCTTCTTCAAAATATTTATTTATAACTCAATTCTTGAGTTTCTTGAGAGCGGACAACTTAATTGTTTATGTTCATTCTACTTAAATTTGTAAAAATGTTGCCCCAACACAAATGGATTGTGTGGAAGCCAGCATTCATTACATACTGAGGTGCAGTTCGCAGTCAAATACACAGGGCTAATGTTGTTTACTTACATGTGATTTCAGACCGAATATTCAAAGTACCGTGGTAAACAATATAGGGAGAGTGTCACAAGTTGTCACGTGTCTTTACTGAACTTAAACAGGGACTGATAAAAATATTCATTTAAAAGAAAGACAATTAGAAGCTATTGAAGTGTCCACAAACACTATAATAATAACGTACCCTAAAGGGTTATTCGCTAAATATTAAAATATAAAGACATTTTAGTCATAAAAAGACATAATATCATGTACCCTACTGCGGCTCTATTTGACAGGAATTGGCAGAATACAATGACTGCGTTTCCAAAAGCGTTTTCAATGGCATATATCAGTAAGCAGCTCATTATTTGAGACACAGCCACAGTTGTCCTACCCTTACTGACTTAGTAAGTTACACGCTTAAGATATAAACGCGTGTTATAGGAAACAAACCTTTCTTGTGTGCTCTTTAGTGTGTCTGGAGTTCCTCTGTGGAATCGGCTTTTTTGTGATGCTCTCTAATGAGAAAAGTGCTGCAATGTGATGTTAGAGGGCACCTCATGTTCCCTTCATAGTCACTGTTGTACAGCACAGTGCACGGACCAATGACAGGGCGGCGCGACTCTGTTTACTCACCGTGCGGGAACTCACTCCGAGAATATCAGTTCCGAGCTTAATCCCTTTCGTTTTCTTTGTACTTGTTTTTAATGTCGTTGTTAACTTTAATTTGTTTGATTTAATTTAATTTAATAAGATTGAATTAAATTCATCTTTTGTAAAAAATAATTGTAAACGTTACATTTCAAATTAAATTAAATTAGACGTCCACATTCCTAATAGTTTATATTTTTATAAGTTAAATAATTAAGTTATTTTTAAAGTTATCGTTAAAGTCATTACATTAATTATTCTGCGATATTCTGTCTATTTGCTTTTGTTTTTATTAAAATATGATTATTTTTACTGCAATAATAACAGTACAGTACATTACAACAAATATACAAAACTGAAAGAACTATGGTACAATCAATAGGAAAATTACTTTTTGAAATAAGTGGAATGTAACAAATTTAGAACAAATATAATATAGGTAAATCAAAATAAAGAACAACAATAGAGAGAAAAAAACAAAAAATGACAAAGAAAAAAGAAATTATTGCAGAATATTAAATAAAGCACATATTTTATAAGTTTTGATAGCTTTCTTGTTGTGAAAGACTGTGATGGTTTTTAAATAAAGAGCTAGTTCTCGTTTAAAAAATTAAAAAATAGGCTTACAATAAATATGTTTGCATTTGTGTATAAAAAAAAACCTTCCAATAAATAAAATGAGGTTTATGCAAAAAGTTGAAGTAAGGAATTTCCTACAATATAAAACCCCAAAATAACATGTCTACAGCTTAAAGAAAAATCCCCACAAACCTTTAGGACAATTAGAGAGTTTACATTAGACCAAAAAGATTTAACAGAGGGACACTCCCAAAATAAGTGAGCAACAGATTCAGAAGAGGTTTCACAGAAAGAGCAAGAGATGTCAATGTCATTTTTGAATTTTTGTAAAAAAAAAAAAAAAAAAAGTTTAACATGATAAAACCTGTGAATAATTTTAAAATTTATTCCTTAAATGTAATTTGTTAAAAAAAATTCTGGGGGAGCAACCAGACATACGACCATTTATTATCACCAAAGAGGTTGTTTCAATAAGAAATAGAAAATGGATTTGAGATGACAAGGTCTAAAAATAAAGATCTGATTTAATGATTTGATTTTTTAGTGGAGAAACAAATAGACCCAACAACAGTAGAATCAGGACTAAGGGAACAAGCAGAAATCATTTATTCATTCATTTTCTTGTCGGCTTAGTTTATTAATCCGGGGTCGCCACAGCGGAATGAACCGCCAACTTATCCAGCAAGTTTTTACGCAGCGGATGCCCTTCCAACCACAACCCATCTCTGGGAAACATCCACACACACATTCACACACACACTCACTCATACACTACAGACAATTTAGCCTACCCAATTCACCTGTAGCACATGTCTTTGGACTGTGGGGGAAACCGGAGCACCCGGAGGAAACCCACGCGAACGCAGGGAGAACATGCAAACTCCACACAGAAACGCCAACTGAGCCGAGGTTCGAACCAGCGACCTTCTTGCTGTGAGGCGACAGCACTACCTACTGCACCACTGCAGAAATCAATGAATTA